>NC_040036.1:11331611-11499564 GCF_003713205.1 Coffea eugenioides | reverse complement strand
GATTTCTTAGGATGACTGGAATTAAAATACCTGACACGGTGCACTTCAATATCTACTCTAATATGAACCTCGATGATTGCCAAAAGGAGTGTTTAAAGAATTGTTCCTGCACAGCTTATTCCACTGGAGACTCCAGTGGAGGTGAGAATGGTAATTGCTTGCTCTGGTATGAGGATTTGTTCGATTTACAAAGGCATGATTCCTTCAATCGTCTGACTTTTCATGTCCGTGTTACAGCCGAGGATATTGGTATTATTTCTGTATTCTAGCAGTTTTTCTTCTATATACATTTGGAGATGTTCCTTTTTCTAGCGGTGACATTTTGACCATGTCTTCTTGTAGAATCATCGTCACATCCTAAGAAAAAACACCTCATGATGGTAACAATTCCTGTGTCTGTAACATTTCCGATGCTTATTGGAACCTTATATCTTGTCTGGAGAAAAAAATTATACAGCATAGGTAACTTTCCCATTTCCTTGACTGTCTTTCCTACTTTTTCTCTTGATTTGTGTCAGGGCCACGAGGTCCTAACGTTTCAGGCTTTAGACCCTGAATCTGACAGTCAATTTCCTTCTGTGACTGCCATATGATTTACCAAAATGATGTATTACACAGGATTTTGAATTATTAATGTCAACAAAATTCACACTACTGTTTTCCGGTGGCAGAAACAAATATGTACATCTGTATAGAATTTTTTAAGAACTTTGCTGCGGCATTTCAATTTTTAACTCTTATATTGGCATATAAGTAGTACACAGTTTCATATAAACACACTTACACGGAACCTTGTTGACTGTGGTTATCTGGTAATTCTTTGATGTGTTTAATCTAATGTGAGATTCCAAGGCCCTTTTCTATGCTACTTTTGGTCTATTGTTGAACAAACTGCAGTTGTAGGAAGAAAACCTGAGCCCAGATCTAGTAGTATGGGAGAGCTCAAATCACCGACTTTTGATATGATTAGCATTGCAGAAGCAACCAACCAGTTTTCTGACTCAAACAAGATTGGTGAGGGTGGTTTTGGACCTGTTTACAAGGTATACTAAAACAAGCAACTGCATTAGCTATTCTTAACAAATATAAAGGGCGGGAGTTCATTGGGCTCATATAGACAGGGAGCTGTAAAATAGATAGAGAGATCCACTGCAATCAATCCTGGACTTGTCATCATAAACAAACAGGAATGTTGTTTTTCTTGTAGTTACCACACACCGTCCACAGAGAGAGAGAGAGAGATCAGGGGTCTAATTCAATGTACAAATAACTGTGCACATTGAACAGGAATGACACTTTGGAAAACTTTTCTGCAATTTACAGGGCCAAATTGCAACAGGACAAAATATTGCAGTGAAGAGGCTCTCCCTAAATTCCAAGCAAGGGCTGACTGAGTTCAAAAATGAAGTTAGCTTGATTTCCAAACTTCAACATAGGAATCTAGTTAGACTTTTGGGATGCTGCATTCATGGTGAAGAGAGGATGCTTATTTACGAATACATGCCCAATAAAAGCTTGCACAACTATATTTATGGTTAGCAATCTCAGACTCTCTTGCTTATTGAATTCCACTTCAAGAAACAGAAATTCTGTTTTTCCTGATGCCCTCCTCTATATTAGAAGGCTATCTGGTCATCTGATTAGAAGTTGCCGCAGATTGTACCACAAGGAAAGAGCTTACATGGATGAGGCGATTTTACATTATTATTGGGATTGCCCGGGGGCTTCTCTACCTTCATAGAGATTCAAGATTGAGGATCATTCACAGGGACCTGAAAGCTAGCAACATTCTTTTAGACAGTGAGATGAATCCCAAGATTTCTGATTTTGGGATTGCAAGAGCTTTTGAAGAGGAGCAGCTTTTAGCCAAAACCACCAGGGTTATCGGGACTCAGTAAGCATGCTTATCGTTTCTTTGATAATCTACCGGGCCTTAAGAGTCTTCCTTGAGCCAACACTTCTTTCTTCGTTTGTGACTTCTAACACTCTTTAAACATACATAGTGGTTATATGGCACCTGAGTACGTGACCAATGGGCTATATTCAATGAAATCAGATATCTTCAGCTTTTGAGTATTGCTCTTGGAAATAATTAGTGGCAGAAGGAACAGAGATTTCTATCGTCCTGATCACAACCTTAATCTATTGTTGTGATACAGAACCTAAAAATGGTGTTTGGTGAGGAAAGTATGTACTCAAATGATAATAATACGAATTATACTCAAGCTGAATGAATTCCAGGGACAATTGAACTTTTATTGAACAACTTCAACTTGCTTACAGAAAAAGAAATTGGCGGGAAAAGAAGAAGATGAGAAAGAATGCAGGAAGAACTTAAAGAAAGGATAACAGAAAGGATATTCTCCTTCTGATTACAATTCAGGAATTTTCTCTACCAATAACAATTACATGATCGTAATATTTATAGTAATCTATCCTAACTAACTTGCCCACTAGCTAATGACATAGAAATTGCGTGTGAGTGAATCTTCTAGATTCTCCTGTCCACTTGCAGCAAGAAGGACGTGAACCCAGAATGAGCGTGCTTCCTTGCTTGCGCCTTTGCGGTCTCCTGGCGCCTTTTCCCTTTTTGTTATCACGCCTTTATTTACTTCGTGCCCACTTGCTGTCTGAATTCTTCAATCCGCGTCTTCCCTTCTCTCCTCTCTGCTTGATCACGCTTTCCTTTGTTGCCACTTCACGCCTTTACCCCTTTATATCCCTACTTCATTACAATACCTTCCCCTCCACAGCAAACCTTGTCCTCAAGGTTGGAAGGTAGGGAATTGTCTTTCGATCTCCTCAGCATCCTCCCATGTAGCTTCTGCAGGGTCCGTACCCCACCAGTGGACTAGCCACTGAGTGGCAGCTGCATTTTTTTTCTTCACCATTTTCCTATCCAGTATGGCAATAGGCTCCACTCTCCAATGGCCCTTTTCGTTTGTTTCTGGTAAATGGAGGGTGGGGGTGATCTTGTCTCCCACCTTTCTTTTGAGCAACGACACATGGAAGACAGGATGTACCTTTGAAGAGCTTGGCAGTTCCAGTCTATAAGCTACATTTCCTATTCTTTCCTCCACTTTGTAGGGGCCAAAGTACCTTGCTGATAACTTGGTGTTCCCTCTCAGGGCCACAGAGCTTTGTCTGTAGGGTTGCAACCGTAGATACACCCAATCTCCTTTACTAAATTCTCGTTCACTCCTCTTCTCATCAGCATACCTTTTCATTCTCTCCTGAGCCTGCTTCAAATTCTGTTTCAGCATGTTATCCATTTGTTGCCTTTCTCTGAGGTATTCTCCTACTGCAGCTACCCTGGATTGCAGGTAAGGTCCCAGAGCCAATTGGGGAGGGGCTAGTCCATATAGAGCCTCAAAAGGAGTCATCTGGATGGCAGTGTGGTGAGAAGTGTTGTACCACCATTCTGCCAGAGATAACCACTGATTCCACTTTTTTGGTTCCAAATGTGTCAAGCATCTGAGGTACATTTCGAGTACCTGGTTCACCCTCTCAGTCTGGCCATCAGTCTGAGGGTGATAAGCTGTGCTGTAGTTCAACTTGGCCCCCAATGAACTGAATAGTTCTTCCCAGAATTTACTGACAAAAATCCTGTCTCTGTCTGAGAGCATGCTTTGGGGAATGCCATGTAGTTTACTGATGTAATCAATGAAGAGTCTGGCCACTTTTGGAGCATCAAAAGGATGGGATAAACTGATAAAGTGTGCATACTTGGTAAACCTATCTACAACCACCATAATAGTATTCCTTCCTTCTGATTGGGGTAGTCCTTCAACAAAATCCATAGAAATGTGACTCCATGAGTGCTGGGGAATAGGAAGTGGCTGCAGCAATCCTGGGTAAGCCACATGTTCATCTTTACATTTTCTGCAGGTATCACATTCTAGGACTGCCTTCTTGATTTCCTGGTACATTCCTGGCCAATAAAATAGCTGTTTGGCCCTCATGTAGCTGGCCTGAATGCCTGAGTGTCCTCCAACTTGGGAATCGTGTAGTGCAGTGATTAACTTCCTTCTGGTATCACCTTGTCCCCCTACTACTAGCCTCTTCTTGAACCTGAGAATGCCATCCTGGTATGAGTAGTCAGGTGCCAGTGTGGGGGTCAATAACACCTGAGCTATGGTCTTCTGAGTCCATTCATCCCCCTTGTAACTTTCTATCACCTCCTGTACCCAGGTTGGCACTGCACATGATATAGCTGTGCACTCCCCTATTTCTTCCCTGCCCTGTCTAGACAGTGCATCAGCAGCCAGGTTATCCTTACCTTTTTTGTAATGGATCTCGTAGCTCAACCCCAACAGTTTAGTGAGCCATTTCTGTTGGAGTGGGGTAGTGATCCTCTGCTCCAGGAGATACTTCAGGCTTTGATGGTCAGTATGTATGATGAAATGGTGTCCTTCTAAGTAGTGCCTCCATTTGGTCACAGCTGTCACCAAGGCCAGTAGTTCTTTTTCGTAGATTGATAACCCCATGTTTTTCTGTCCCAGAGCTTGACTGAGGTAGGAGATAGGTCTTCTATTCTGCATTAGCACAGCTCCTATACCAGTGTAGCATGCATCAGTCTCAATAATGAATGGCTGGGTAAAGTCAGGTACTGCTAGAACTGGGGTGCTACACATGGCCTCTTTCAGTTGCTGGAAAGCCTGCTCTGTGTCTTCACTCCAGTGGAAGTTGTCCTTCTTGAGCAGGTCTGTCAGGGGTCTGGCTATAGCCCCATACCCCTTGACAAATCTCCTATAGTACCCTGTTAGGCCCAAAAATCCCCTTAGCTGCTTGATGTTGGTTGGTCTCGTCCAGTTTTTCATGCCTTCTATCTTCTCAGGGTCAGCCTGTACTCCCTCAGCTGATATGATGTGTCCTAAATATTCCACCTGTAGCTGAGCAAAAGAACATTTACTCATTTTGGCAAATAACTGGTGTTGCCTCAGAATACTCATTACCTCAGTCACATGCTTCACATGTGTCTCCAGTGTGGGGCTGTAGACCAGAATGTCATCAAAGAATACCAATACATGTTTCCTCATCTGTTCCTGGAAGACCTGATTCATCAGGCTCTGGAAGGTTGCAGGTGCATTGGTCAGGCCAAATGGCATGACCTTGAATTCATAGAATCCTTGATGAGTCCTGAAAGCTGTTTTTGGTATGTCTTCCACTTTGACCCTGATCTGAAAGTATCCTGCCCTCAGATCTATTTTTGTGAAATACTTGGCCCCATGCAGTTCATCTATTAACTCTTCAATCAGGGGCATGGGGAATTTGTTCTTCACTGTCAGCTCGTTCAACTGCCTGTAGTCTACACAGAACCTCCATGTCCCATCTTTTTTCTTAACCAGTAGCACTGGGGAAGCAAATGGGCTGCTGCTGGGTTGTATGATGCCCAGCTCCAGCATTTCCTTCACCAATTTCTCAATCTCTGACTTCTGTACGTAGGGGCACCTGTATGGTCTCACCTGGAAGGGCCTGGCCCCCTCCTTGAGGACAATCTGGTGATCATGGCTCCTTGTTGGAGGCATTCCTTTTGGTTCTTCAAAGACGTCCTTGTATTGATCTAGCACATGGTTGATTTCAATGGGTACCTGTCCTGGTCCTTCCTCCTTCCCTACTGTTACCAGTTGTGCTACTACCCCATATTCCTGCTTCCTTAGCCATTTTGCTAGCCTGCCTCCTTTGAACATTTCCAACTTGGTGCTGCTGTCCTCCCCTATCAGTATGATTTCTTGCTTCCCCTTGAGGATCTTCATACTGAGTTCCATGAAATTGAACTCTATAGGGCTGTGTTTGGCTAACCAATCCACCCCCAGTATCATGTCACATCCCCCCAACCTCAAAGTGTTGAAGGTATGTTGGAACTGATGCCCCTGCATCTCCCACTGCATAGGCTTATCCAGTCCCTTGGAGTCCACCTTCTCACCATTAGCCACATTGACTATTAAAGTTGGCCCCTGTGTACACAGTTTCAACTCCTTTGCCAGCTGCTCATCCAAGAAGCAATGGGTACTGCCACTATCAATCAGTGCAGTGACTTGCCTTCCTTTAACATGACCCCTCAGCTTTATCGTTTTGTGCCTTGCTCCTCCTGCCAGGGCATGAATTGATACTTCTATGTGTTCCCCTGCCAGACCTCCATTAATGCAGTCACAGAAAACTTCCTCCTCTGGTTCCCTACCATTCTCCATGTCTTCATCCTCATCAGCCAACAGTAAGTGTGCATGGGCTTGTTTGCAAACATGCCCCAAGGTATAAGGTTCTGCACATCTATAACATAGCCCCTTTTCCCTCCTGTGATTGTATTCTGTGGGGGTTATTTTTTTAAATAGGTTCTGGTTGGAAGAGTGCTGATCAGGGGGTTTGTTGGTGTGTTTGGGGTAGTTTTGGTTCCATTTGGTGTGGGGTGTAGTCTTGCTGTGGATTTTTTGGCTATTGAAACTGGTATTGACAGGTTTCTGCATTTTTTGGATTGCTTTGAGGTTTTTTTCTTGGAGTTTGGCTATTTCAATGGCAACAGCTAAGGTTTCAGGTTTAGATATTTTCACCATATTGACTATTTCCTCTTTCAGTCCACTCATAAAACATGCCTTATAATATGAATCAGACAAGTGAGGCAGAGAAGGCATTACCAGGGCTTTGAGCATTTCGAATCTCTCCAAGTATTCAGCCACAGATCCTGCCTGCACCAGCTTATTGAATTCTTCGATGGCCTCTTCTGGACTACCCTCTCCAAATCTGATGCATAGAGCAGTGGATAATTCTGACCAGGGAACAACCTCCCTTCCATGAAAAACTCCATGGAACCAGATGTCTGCTCTGTCTCTGAAATAGAGTTCAGCAACCTCAGCCCTCAAATCCTCCTCTATCTCATGTAGTTTGAAATACTTGTTAGCCTTCCTGATCCACTCCCTTGGATTGTCTCCATCAAAAATTGGCAGATCCATTTTTGGCAATCTACCATGGACTCTGGCCTCTCTCCTACTACCTACTTCTTTTGGTGGCTCCATCCTGGATTCATTTGATCGATCTTCCCCTTTTGAGCTACTACTGCCTTCTGGTCCCTTCCCCTGGTCACTGATCTTGGCCACCAACTGAGCCATCATGTTCATCAGGCCCTCATATTTCTGATCCAATCCTTTCAGAAGTTTTTCAGTAGCATCCTGTCTAAACTCCATCGTCCTCATGGCCTGTTCTACTCCCTCACTTTTGTTGGTAAAGGTCCTGACCACACTCCCTAATTCCACAACCTCTCTTCTCAGATTTTCGTCCTGGTTTTTTGTCATCCCTATGGCTCGCAACACAGCTCTGATACCACTGTTGTGGTACAGAACCTAAAAATGGTGTTTGGTGAGGAAAGTATGTACTCAAATGATAATAATACGAATTATACTCAAGCTGAATGAATTCCAGGGACAATTGAACTTTTATTGAACAACTTCAACTTGCTTACAGAAAAAGAAATTGGCGGGAAAAGAAGAAGATGAGAAAGAATGCAGGAAGAACTTAAAGAAAGGATAACAGAAAGGATATTCTCCTTCTGATTACAATTCAGGAATTTTCTCTACAATAACAATTACATGATCGTAATATTTATAGTAATCTATCCTAACTAACTTGCCCACTAGCTAATGACATAGAAATTGCGTGTGAGTGAATCTTCTAGATTCTCCTGTCCACTTGCAGCAAGAAGGACGTGAACCCAGAATGAGCGTGCTTCCTTGCTTGCGCCTTTGCGGTCTCCTGGCGCCTTTTCCCTTTTTGTTATCACGCCTTTATTTACTTCGTGCCCACTTGCTGTCTGAATTCTTCAATCCGCGTCTTCCCTTCTCTCCTCTCTGCTTGATCACGCTTTCCTTTGTTGCCACTTCACGCCTTTACCCCTTTATATCCCTACTTCATTACATCTATTGGGACATGTAAGCTCATATATTTTCCTTCCTACAGACAAATAGTCTGTGCATAAAAAAAAAAAAAAATTTCGTTTATCTGTTGTTGAACTATGCTTGTCAGGCCTGGAAAATCTGGAGTGAGGGGAAAGCTTGCCATCTAATCGATGAGCTGATGGAAGAGTCATTTAACATAGTAGAGGTAGAAAGATGCATCCAAGTAGGCCTCTTGTGCGTGCAGCGCTGCCCTGAAGACAGACCAACCATGTCCTCTGTGGTGTTGATGTTGGATAGTGCGAATATGGTGCTACCCCATCCCAAACAGCCTGCAGGTTTCTATGGTGAGAGGAGTATGTACGATACTGAAGATCCAGTCGAAAAACGCCCAACCAGTGACGTAACTGTCACTGTACTCGAGGGTAGATAACCAAAATTCATTGCAACTTTTACCATAGTTGTACGCAGAGTGCAACTACAGTACTTTTATGTGATCTAATGTTCATGTGTAGTTTTGACTATGAATTTCAAGAATATCACTTGAAGGAGAAATGGCAAGTGACTGATACAATTGCAGAAAAAGCATTTGTGCTTCTAAACTAGAAAGGGAGAGGAGAGGAAAAGAGAGGGGGGGGGGGGGGGGGCTGCAGTAATTTCCCATATTTTGATCAAGTTTTTTATGGCGATGTTAAGCAAAAATGGATTAAATGGTGCAAAAGTTACACTGAGAGGCAAAAGTCAGTATTAATGGAAACAGGTACATCGAATTTAATGTGATTCTGACTCTTCAACGTTTGATGGACACTTGTTCTAATGCGAAATGCAAAATCAAAGGTAAATACGTGCACATTACATTACCATACCTCCTCTTTTTTCTATTTCACAAAATGCTACCTTTGTGTTATACCTGCAGAAATTGGACCCTCAGAGAAAGCTTTTTTTTTTTTGTTTTTGTAGTTGAAAAATCTACCAGATGGTACCAATGCTTCTGTGGTAGGTATCAATCAATTACTTAAATATGATGAACCTCATTGCATTAATTAAAGAGAGGCTTATGATTATCACCATAGCATTGAATGCTTGATACTAGCTCTTTGGAAATTTCATACTTGCTGACGATACAAAGCCCAAAAATGTTGTCAATAGTACTAATAGTTACTAAAAGAAACTCTAAAACTTTCAAAAAAATAAAAAAACAATCAGTAGAGTCCAATGTCAGTGCAAAGGGGAGAAATGAATTGGATGACTCGGGAGAGAGAGTCCAAGTAAAAGGTTTTGGATCGAGCCCTTCCACTTATACTTAAAAAAAAACATATTGTTTGTGTAAATATCAGCATAAACCTGATCATAGATATCTCACTATCTTATAGTTGGACTACTTCCCTTTCCATAACTTATGAGCACTTCAGAAATTTTTTGTAGGAAAGCACACCTGAAGTTGCACGGGTGTCCTGCTTAGTGCTTAGTATTAAAACTTTGCAGAATACAGCTCACAATATCCGTTAAGTGAAGAAGTCAGAAAGTTAGTGAACTCATGGGAACCATTTTTTCAATTAACATGCTGCCTATGTTTCAAGAATCTCCTTAAATAATGTCCCCGTTTGATGAGTGAATTTTTTGGATGTTTGTCTAAAACTTTACTGTAACTTACTGTAGAAATTGTAGAAAATTTTTTTGAAATGTGTAAATTTTTTAATATTTTAAAATGTATAGTTTAAAAACTTTGAGAAGTTTTTTAAGATTATTGTAACTAAAGTTGTTAAAAAACTTGTAACAGACAAAATTGGCCAAAAAACTTGCTTGCCAAACAAGGCCACTATTTTCTTTTTGTTTTATTTAAATTCTATTTTCACAACGACTTGTACACATGTAATTGATGAGTCTATGCACAAAAGTGGCATTCCAACACACTCCCTTTCAAACTTCCAAATGCCAAAAGCAAGAAGCCTTGAAGGAACCATGCAACACCGGAAAAGGTACTTATTGGTTTCTCTCCTCTTGATTCTTATCCAGTATTGCACTTCCAAGGACTCCATCACACAAAACCAATCTTTCAAAGATGGAGATCTTTTAGTTTCCAGTGGAAACTCCTTTGCTTTTGGTTTCTTTAGCCCTGGAATTTCTGGAAACCGATATCTCGGCATCTGGTACAACAAAGTTCCAGAACAAACTGTTGTCTGGGTAGCCAATAGGGACAGTCCCGTAAATGGCACCAATGGAGTTGTATCCATTGAAAAATCAGGAAATCTTATTCTACGCGATGAATCCAGCAACCTTTTGTTATGGTCCACCAATGTTTCAGGCATGTTATCCACTAGCTCTTCTTCTGTTCAGCTCACTGAAACAGGGAATTTGATGTTGTTTCAAGATCAAAGCAGAAGCATTGTAGCATGGCAAAGTTTTGATTTTCCCACTAATACTTTGCTTCCTCACATGAAACTTGGGGTGAACCGGACATCTGGATTTAAGACAGTCCTGACCTCTTGGAAGTCACAAGATGATCCTGGGACGGGTGATTTTCGTTTCAACATGGAGCTAAATGGCTCACCCCAATTCTTTTTGTACAAACGATCAGACCGGCTATGGCGAACAGGGCCATGGAATGGGATCCAATTGAGTGGAGTACCAGACATGACTTCAAAGTTCATCTTCACAGTTAGCTATGTCGATAATAATGATGGAGTTAGCCTCTCCTATAGTATTCACGATCCCAATATTTTTTCTAGATTAGCATTAAATGAATCAGGGACCATGGAGAGGCTAACTTGGCAAGGAGGTGAGCATAGCTGGGTCAAATTTTGGTCTGCCCCCAAGGATCAATGCGACTATTACAGCCATTGTGGCACATTCAGTGACTGTGACCCTTACAATTTGGGTGAATTCGAGTGTAAATGTCTTCCAGGTTTTGTGCCTAAGGTGAAAAGTGAATGGTATCTGAGGGATGCAATCAATGGGTGCACCAGAAAGCAAGGAGAAAAGACGTGCGGAAACAGCACTGACGGATTCATAAAATTGACCTTTGTTAAGGTTCCTGACACTTCAAATGCTAGAGTGAATGAGGGTGTGGGATCAAAAGAGTGCCAGGATTTGTGCTTAAGAAATTGTTCATGCACAGCTTATGCAAGTGCTAATATCAGTCGTGGTGGAAGTGGCTGCATCACTTGGTACGGGAACTTGATAGATATCAGGCTGTTTTCCAATGGCGGCCAGGATGTTTACATCAGAGTTACAGCCGCGGAGTTAGGTAAGCTGTCAATTTTCTTTATCAATTGTTCATTTACCAATCTTTTTCTTGTTTAAATTCCCATGAAAGGGACTCAAAAGTGAGAAAATTAGGAGCACTAGATTTCGTCAGTGAGTTAGCTAGAGACGATTCAATCACATTTTGACATCCAGTCAATGACGAATTCATTACTGATAAAAACGTACTCCATACACGAATCAAAAGTGATATGGAAAAAGGAAAAATGGACTCGGAGTCAAGCCCGGCAGTCGATGTTTCGAGACTTTCTTTCCTCTGAATGATTGACATCGATTTCTGAGGTTTGTGAGGGTCTTATCCCCAGTAGCAGCAGCCTTATAGCTTCCTTATAGTTTCTCTATTCTGTCTATCCCTCATCGTTCTTGGGGGGTTAAGGACACATTGAATTTTCAGTGCCATTTTTTCAGTGATAATTCAGTGTGCTACTTCTATATTTAAGTCAAGTGTCCTGTTTATTTAATTTATCATGTGCTATTTATTTAAATTTCTTCTATCATTACGTGATAAGTGGGATTGACACTGAATTTGACACCGAATAGTGGCATAGAGGATCCCAACTGGATTAAGGGTTGGGTAGTTAAGTCCCCAGATTTACCTCAAAATTTACCGACTTTTGAGGTTAAATTTGGGATTAGATTTAATTAAACAATTTCTTACTTCTGTAAGAAAAGGAAAAGGGAAAGGAGATAGTTAAATATTGAGTAAAAAATTTGGGGAGTCTTTAAAATATTGTGATTGTCTACGTTTAATCCCTTATCTAAAATTTATTTTTGATTGATCCTTAAACAATTAAAATTACATATTTTAAGGACTTTCAGTAATTTTAAGCATAAATTTGGCTGGATTTAAAGGGTATTTTGATCCGTTTACAATTGAAGTATCAAGACTGGTATCCCTAAAAAGAGGCGGCCCTTCAATTGCTTCAAAACACCGTTAGATTTTCTTCAAAAAATCCTGTGAAAAATCGAGGATTGCCTCTTTTTAGGGCTTTTTTTTAAGGATAATCATCATAGGGGAGACACTAGTAATCATCAGCAAGAAATAGTTAGAATCTCTGGGAAATCAGAAGAAGAAGAACAACTAAGAGGACGGATGGAGGTGGAACAAAAGGAAATCAAGGTGAAGAGTTTGGTGGGGAATAGATCAGGAGAAGCAAAATAAAGGAAATTGTTGTGTGATGTCCCTTCAAAAATACTTGCTCTCACTGCTAGAAAACTTTCTTTTGTTGGCTGTATAAACTTCCGATGTGTCAACAGACTCTGCGACTCCACCATTCCGATGAGGACCACCAACACATTCTCTCCATGTCTAATATTCCTGGAAAGATCAAGAGGACTCTACGGCTTTGTTGATTCCAAGTGGAATGCCAAGTACTCTTTTTCAGTTCCCAAGGCACTAAAAGATCATGCAATCTGCTATTCCAAGGAGGATTCATTGCTAATGGACAAAGAATCATCCGTTGCTACCTTTAATCCAATAACAAAAGAGACACTCCAATATCCATATGTACAATCTATTGGCTATGCATTTTCAAGTTTCATTTTTACACCCTGTCCTTCTTCTTCTTCAGATCCTTTAGCAGTCGTTGAAGGATTGCCTTTTTTTTAGGGTTTCTAATGCTGGTGCCATTACTTTAATTGTGAACTGACAAAAAAGCGCTTTAAATTCGGCTAAATTTATGTCTAAAGTCACCAAGTCCTTAAAGTATGTGATTTTAATTATTTAAGGATCAATCAGAAATAAAATTTAGATGAAGGGTTAAAAATAGATAACAACAATAGTTTAGGAACTTCCCAGGTTTTTTAATCTTAAATATTTACAAATTGGACTTGTTTGCAACATGCTGAGCTAATCAATTGAGTGGTCTTTCCATCTTTGCAGCTGAATTTCTAAAGAGTTCAAAGGGCTCGCGGAGCAAAAAGTTGGTAATCATTGTTGTAGCATCTGCAGCAGGAGTTCTCATACTGCTATTTTTGTCATGGGTGGTACTCAAGAATAGAAAAGGTAAACAAATTACTTTGAATTACAATAATGCATTTGTATCTTTCTATTGCAAGATGGATTTGGCAGTAAAATTCTGCTTCATAGATATACATACTTAAAAGCTCAGAAATTTCTGATCTTTTCTTCAAAGTTCAGGGTACAAAAAATCATGACACGATGACTTTAAGCTTCAAGAATTTGACTTCAATCCACGAGAACCTAATTAGAGAACTAAACCAACCATTACCGATTAGAATTTTTCTTCTAATTCTCTGAATTCCATTATGACTTCTTGAAATGCTTGTGTACAAGGGCAGGTAAAAGACAGTACATCAAGCGGCTGCTCAGCTTTAACATTAGTCCAAGATCGTCCTACGGAGCTTCTTCAACAACAAAGGAAATAGATGAAAATACAGATTTGTCCGTTTTCGACCTAAGAACCATATCTTCAGCAACCAACAATTTCTCCCTTGCTAACAAACTTGGAGAGGGTGGATTTGGAACAGTTTACATGGTGACTTCTCCTTGTCCATGATAAATTCAGTTTTCCACTTGTTTTGCTACCTTCTGGACAAGATAACCTATTGGTTTCTAGATTCTAATTTCAGGGTCGACTGCATACTGGTAGAGAAATAGCTATCAAAAGATTGTCAAAAAGTTCAGGACAAGGGATTGAGGAATTCAAGAATGAAGTTACACTGATAGCAAGACTACAGCACAGGAATCTTGTTAAGCTTTTGGGATGTTGCATCCAGCAAGATGAGAAAATGCTAGTTTATGAATACCTGCCAAATAAGGGACTCGACAATTTCATCTTCGGTATGCTTCTATCAGCAGTACTATACTCATCTTGTGCATACGTGGTCGCACATTCTCATTTTCTGAAATTGAAAAACATTTGGTACAAGCACAAAACGATGATAACTTTCTACAATTCGGAAAAGTGGCATTGCATGCCGCCCTATATTTGTTCATCAATCTTCCTTCAGCCTTGAGAAATTATTTTTCACCCCTCAATTTGAATAAGAATTATGTTAAGATGCTGAATGAAAATGTGATGGATAGTCGATATGCATTGTCCAGATAAAGAAAAAGCTGCATTGCTCAATTGGAGAAAACGCTTTGAAATAATACTAGGCATTGCTCGGGGACTTGTGTATCTTCACCGGGATTCGCGATTAAGAATTATCCACAGGGATCTGAAAGCAAGCAATGTTTTACTAGATGCTGGTATGGAGCCAAAAATATCAGACTTTGGCATGGCTAGAATATTTGGAGCAGGTCAAATGGAGGCTAACACAAACAGAGTGGTGGGAACCTAGTAAGTGTTCTGATTCTTTTCTTTTTTTTTTAAAATAGTCAGCTACTTCTGAGTCTGATCATCAGTTTGCAGACTACTGAAGTTGGAATGAATACTAATATGAAGAGATTACTTGCAATAGCATAGTACTAATTAATATGATATATGTGTGATTGCAGTGGGTACATGTCACCAGAATATGCAATGCAAGGGCTCTTTTCTGATAAATCAGACGTTTTCAGTTATGGGGTTTTGCTCTTGGAGATTATCAGCGGCAGAAAGAATAGCAGTTATTTCCATGATAACGCTATCAATTTGATTGGATATGTAAGCACACTTGCATAATTCTGAAGTCATGAAATCTAATTCGATGACATGGCTAACATATTTATGATTGACGAAAAGGAAAACTCTTTGTTTTTTGATATATGTGCTTGATTCTACGCCTCAGGTTTGGGATCTGTGGAAAGAAGATAAGGCCCTGGAAATAGTTGATCCATCAATGAGGGACTCGTATAATCAAGATGAAGTACTGAGATGCATTCAAATTGGCCTTTTGTGCGTTCAAGAACAGGCGAGTGATCGGCCAACCATGTCCCAAGTTCTTTCCATGCTATCAAATGGAACGGCACTGCCTTCAGTTTCTCCTAAACAGCCTGCATTTGTCATAAAAAAAGTTAATAATGGTAGTAATCTTCCATATTCGTCATCTGCAAGCATAGGAGCTGTATCGGTCGATGAAATGACAATTACTTTGATGCAAGCTCGTTAAGAATTCATTTAAATTGTAATAGAATGTGCAGTTGCATGCATGCTTGGTGAATATTTGGACCTGTGGATGTATAGTTCTTGAGATTAGATTTGATCCTAATAATTCATGCACCTAGTTATGTGAGTGAACAATATCTATAACTACATGAACAATATTGAGACAATATTTGGCCAGTCATTGTGATGGTATGGCTCATTGCATCTAATTGAGAAATTTTAATGGTGATTGCTGTTCTACCCTACTTCAGGCCACATTGAATCGACAATTGGATATTGTCTTTTCCATTTTGATTTGGATTGCAACACTTTCTTAACTTCTCAACTATTTTCAACTGAAAATTTTTGCTACCCTTTTTCCTAGAGGAATTTCTGTCCGACCCAACTTTAAATTTATGATGCGAGATTATTAGGATACATTTAGTACTGACATATGGATCTCTTGATGACTAAGGCCCATGAAAAAATTTAATATTTCAATTAATTTCATTAGAACAAAACCAGGACAAAATTGGATGAGTGTTGTGACATTAGAGAGGTATGAAATTTATCAGATTTATTTTGTAGAAATTCAAGGCTGTTTTGAAAGAACCAGGAGTTTTTAAACAGATGCTGGGAGAGCAAGGCTGTATACAAATCTAGGCTTGCTTGAGTGCAAAAATGAGAGCTTGTAGAGCTGCAACTGCACAGGCTATGCAACTTCTGATATTAGTTTGGAGGTCTTGGTTGCTTGGCCTACCCCAACACGCATTGAATGGAGAAAACATGATCCCAGTTGACAATTCTGTTGTACTCTTGCAAGAAGATACAAAAAGTTGAAAAGAACTTCACCTGGAAAACAAGGATCACAAGGTTGGGAAATGGCTCATGCAAAGTTGTTCTTCTCTTTTGGAGGGAGGCTTCAACGGGCCTCTAATAATGAAATAGTAACATCATTGGCAGAACAAACTGCGAAATGACCACCCTCTGAGCTTGTATTCAAGAAATTTCTCCAAGTTGTAAAAGCAGGCTCTTTTGGTGATGTTAGTGACATATGTTCATTCCTTAACATTGCAACAACATCAGACATGGTTGGTCTATCAGCTGGATTTTCCTGGACGCATAGGAGACCTATAGTAATGTATCTTCCAGGGTTGGATGAAGAAGAAATCTGCAACGATGGATCTATCAGCTCCAGCAATCTGTCTGTTTTCCACAGCTCCCATGCCTGAAAATGAAAGCAATCCATGTGCCAAGGAGCTTTTGTGTCAACATTAATGTTTTAGATACTAGTTTTGGCTCAGAAATATCCAATAATGAACAAAGCGATATAGAAGAAAATCAGGAGCTTACATATCCAATGAGAGTCATATTATCAGAGCCATAATGACCAGTGTTTTTCTTTCCACTCATAATCTCTAGAACCAGAATTCCAAAGGCAAAGACATCGGACTTTACAGAGAAAAGTCCTTCCATGACATATTCTGGGGACATATAACCACTGAAAAAATGGAAAGGATGATTAGCCAAGAGGATCTGAAATGACAATCTAGGATGTGCGGCTTAGTAGAAAATGCATTTCAAGGTACACACTTACTAAGTTCCAACAATCCGATTTGTATTTGCTTGCAATTCATTTAAACCAAAAATTCTTGCCAATCCAAAATCAGATATTTTAGGGTCCATATCTCCATCTAATAAAATGTTGCTAGCTTTCAGATCTCTGTGAACAATTCGTATCCTTGAATACTGATGGAGGTAAAGAAGGCCTTGAGCAATACCGTCAATTATGTGAATACGTTGTTGCCAATCCAAAAACTCTTGCTTAGGCTCTAAGGATATGTGCAGTAGTGAGAATAACAAACGCTGATAGCAGAATCAAGTACGAGCAGATAAGGGAAGACAAAGATGGACAAGATGTTACATACCAAAGAGAAAAGTATCCAGGCTTTTGTTGGGCATGTACTCGTAGATTAATATCTTTTCGTCTTGTTCAAGGCAACATCCTAAGATCCTAACAAGATTTCTGTGTTGAAGTTCTGCAATCAATTCTGTTTCATTTTTGAACTCTTCGAAGCCTTGTCCCGACTTTTTAGAAAGCCTTTTCACAGCCACTAGTTCACCACTCTGTAATCTTCCCTGAATATCCCAAAAGGACTAGCGGGTGAATCTTACTTGCACGTCTTTAGATATCCGCAGAATTATGCAGATACAAACAGATGAGCTTTTCACAGAAGTAAATTTAATGAAAAACCCAAAACCTATTCAAAGTTTGGGCGCCAATGGTATTAGTGAAGATTCAGAATTATATCAAGAACATAGGATAATACTAATAATAAAGAACCGCCATAATCATGCACCAAGCTACTTTTCTTTTTTTGGTAGAAGCAAGCTACTTTGTGGCATCACTGTTTGTTCCTTCTTATTCTTTTTCGATAAACTTCTTATGCTGTCCCTAGTCAAAATTCGGTCAGAGACTCAATGACTACCTTGTAAACTGGTCCAAAACCACCTTCGCCAAGCTTATTTTCAGAGGAGAAATTATTAGTGACAGCAACAATGCTTGAAAAACTGAACACTGGCAGCCCAATGCTCTCAATCTTCACTTCTCCTCGACTATCTTTGGCTGTGGCACCATTGTTATCCTTTGCCCTATTACTACTTAAATCAAGAAGAAACAGATTCTGATGATGTACTATATTCCCTGTACAAATATGATCAAGGACACCATTATATCAATACGACAGAATACCAATGTGGCAATCTGGAAGCAAATTTGGTCACCAATTGCAGGGAAGAAAAGTAACACATGCGTCATTAAATGACAAGGAACAACATACCTTTTTGTTTGTACTTTCTTCTCCACAAACAATAAAAGAAACAACAGCTTATGAAAATTGCAGGAGTAATAGATGCTGCCAGAGCTACTCGTAATGATTTCTTATGACCTAGAAAATTGGGAAAAAGATATTTAGTGGCAAGTCATAGTTGGCCATAATATGCGGTAAGGAAGCGTCTAACCTTTAGCAGGAAGCTCAGACAAATCAAGTTTAAGATAGAGGTCTCCACCAGTACTTCCATTCTGTTGTTTTTTTATGTCCAACAGATTACCAAGCCACAATGAACAACCTCCACTGCTACTATAGGAAAAAGCACTGCAGGAGCAGTTGAATGAACAAGCAAACTCACATATTTCAGCCCGTCCTACTTCTAGTGATTCTGAGTATGCAGGCAGCCTCGTGGTAGGTATCGATAGAAATCCTGTTTGGCCTGTGGCACAATTTATAGGCTTTTTCCTCATACATCCCCCAGAAAAGTCTAGCAAATCCCAATCTTGCTTGAACTGGGGTTCAAAACCTGGCAAACAGCTACAAGATGGACTACTACTGATGTCACAATACCCAAAAGCCCCACAAGAAGAGTATATGTCACAAAGCGACGAAGGTAAAGACTTGAATATAGTCCATTCTTGTAACCTTGGCAACCAAAAGTATTGCCTCATTGTCCCAGAAATATCGATAACAATTCTAGATATGATGGATTTATTGCCATTGTATACCAAGTATTTACCCTCATCATTTGAGTTGTAGCTGAAATTGTAACTAATACTCGTTTCCATAAAAGGAAAACTACCAGCTTGCCAGCCTCCAGACCTCCACAATTTGTTACTGTTCCGCCATATGAAAATCTCACCATTGCTGGTGGGGTCCATGCCTAATGAATAGAGACCTTGAGCTGGATTTTCCTTGTTCTTCCAGGAAGTAAGTACTATTGTGGCGTTAGTAATCCTACTGAATCCAATCTTTCCGCCTGGTAGCCACGTATCTGTGGGATAATCAAAGCTCTGCCATATAACACCAATCCCACTCGCCAAAACAAGATTTCCATTATCAAGAAGTATTGCCTGAGTGGTATTTGAGGTTGTGATGTTTGAACTAGAACTTGTACTCCAGACTATATTGTTCTTGTTACTGAAGATATACAGGCTTCCATTTTGCAGTGCCAAGAACGATGTACTGTAAAACGAATAATCAATTGGGTTCTCTCTGTTTGCAACCCAAACTATGGTGCGAGCCGCTATCTTCTTGTACCATACTCCAACGTAACAGTTGCTAGAATTTCCTGGAATGAAGAAACCAAGTTCAAAATTTCCTTCTTTAGAGATAATGGTCTGGTTTGAAAAGAGGAATTGGCCTGATGAGATGGTGTCTGATCCTGTGGAAAAGCAAGCGAGGTAAGAAGTGCAAGAAAGCATCAGAATTGGTCTAAACAACCAACAAGTTCTTATCCCTGGAAACATGTTGCATTAGACCATTCAGAGTTGTGAATACAGAACAGTTGAGGTTTAGATTCAGGACAAAGATGCAGTTGCTAGGTTGATGATATTGAAGAAAGATGAACAGGTCAAAACTGTTGCAGACAGCTAAGAAAAGCGCAACGGATCTTCTGTCTCACACCCTGTGCCACTCTCTGTTCCATTTTTTATTATATTGCTATTTCTTCTACATAAATATCATGTTTTAAATTTTTTTTTGTTTCTTTAAGATCTAATAACTATTAATTGAGTAAAAAATAAATACAACAGCTTCCAAAAAGCAATATATAATAGAAAATTAAAAAATACAGCAGAAAATTCATAAAAATCTCATTTTTTATGCATTTTGATTTTTTGAGTTTGTTAAATTTTGTGTATTACTCAATTAATAATTATTGGATCTTAAGGAAACAAAAAAGAATTAAAACATGATGTTTATGAAGGAGAAATAGCAATATAATAAAAAGTGGCACAGAAAGTGGCACAGGGTGTGAGACAGAAGATCCGTTGCGTAAGAAAAGTAACTCATGATAAGGCAATTTCAGTCGGGATAATTTCACAAACCTCCCCTGAGATTTCCCACAATTACGAAGAGCTCCCTCAGATTTTAAAAATTAGATATACCTCCTCTATTTTTACTGTTTAGTAACAATATAGGTCCAAGAACTTAGATTTTCTTTCAAAAATCCTAAATTGCCCTTTTATACAAAACTAAGAAAGAAAACACTATTATTCTAAATTACATATACAGTATCGATGCTTACAACGATAAAAAAAAAAACACACACACAAAACCTCATTAACAATAAATTTTATACCCTCAAATTAAATATCAATGCTCAAATACCTTTTTAATATAAATTAATTTAATCTAGAACCACTATTACAACTCTCCTATGACCTTAAAAATATTAATATTTCAAAAGTAGTGAATAAATTCTACCTGCACAATAAAATCATAATAAAAAAATTTTAATCCAATGAAAGAAATCATTATATAATTATTGACATTTTATAAAAAATTTTCTTAACAACAAACAAAATATGACAAATTACACATCTTTAGTTCTTCTTCAGATTTCAATCACCAATTTCATTATTTATTTCTCTATCACTGCGAGTCTCTTCATTTCCTTCTAGTTTGATACATGATCTATTCCCTTTGTAGATTTTGTAATTTTAATTTACTAATATTCACAAAATTGAAAATAATAAAAAGAAATTATATTAATTAGAAAATAGACAAGAGACAAAAGAATAAATTTTTTTAAGGTTTTGTAAATTTATTACATTAAATTTAAAATTATCTACTAAATGGAGGGTATTATAGGTATTTTATTATATCAAGGGAGGTAGGTATAATTTCTTAAAATTGAGAGGAGCTGAATAAAATTATTAGAAACCTCAAGGGAGGTTTCTGAAATTATCCCATTTCAGTCTACTTTTTTACATAAAAAAGAAAAAAAATTCAGTCAACTTTGGTTAGCTTACTTAAAAGTAGACCCCAGCCCCGTATCCACAAAAGCAATTTTAACGTTGAATTTTCAAATGTAATGGTGGACTTATGGACTAATCGCTCGAGATTGGCTTAAATGAAAAAGACATTCGTTTCAATTTGCGTTGACTATAAAAGTCTAGCATGTTAGCCAGAAGCAATAACATAGTGTATAACTGTATATGAAACGTGCGTGTTTGTGAATAAATAAATATTAGGATTTTTCTATTTAATTGAGGTAAGAATATCCGGACTTGCTCAATTTACGGTAATTGTGAGGACAATCAAAATTATGGTATACATAAACCTTTTATGTTTAGATTCAGCAACGGATTAGCTTATATGATCTTAATTGTTGCTACTGTGCCAAATTCTAGGTTAAATGGCTCGATAAATGCTATGTTTTCAAATTCGGATAGGATATTGATTCAATTGAGATCAGGAGTCAAGGATTAATGAGTTCAACCAGCTTCAATCGGGGTCAAATCAAATGACATCATAAATATGTCATAAATATTTACTAATAATATATAATCAAAATAAGATATAAAATTTATTTTTAAATTGGTGATTTACGACTTCATAAGTTTAGATTGACATATCAAGGTCATCCTCGTAGATGCCATAACGTCAATGTGGTGTTATTAATAAAAATTATTTAGAAATTAAAATATTATGTAAAATATCTAAAAGCATGCTAACATCAATAAAGATGTATACATATGTGTTTGATATTTCAAAGCTATTTAAGAAGAAAATGCAAAGAAATTAGAACAATCAAATCTATATAATTCAATGCATATTTAAAAGTTTAAAGTTAAATTTATGGAGAATATTTATAGATTATGAAACATTTCTAGGTATGTTAATAGTTTTTAATACCCAAGGGGTTATAACACAATATTGAAAAAGTTTTTTGAACCCTACATTAATATCCCTCCAATTCCTTCCTCTTTTTCCTCTAGCTGCCGACAAATGCTTTTCTACTATTATGCTGCCTTTTCTTGTTCCTGTTCTCCAGCCGTTCATTCCACTCTTCCTTTTTCTTTTTTTCTTTTTTTTTTTAAATCCAAAGAAGGATAGAAGGCATCATAAGCTCTCAAGTCTCAAGTCCATCGATGGCAAAAGCTCTTAGGCAGCCACTCCAAATGTTTTGAAAAACATTTCCCTAGTGTTTTGAGATTGACGAATTTGAAGAAGTTGAGCAATCTTTAAATTCTTTTAACGACATTTTTGAAGATACTTTTGATTTTTTAGTTCTCTTGACATGGATTCATTGCAAGAGTAAGCTTTACAATAGACATTAAAGTCTTGCCTGTTCTGGATAGAGTTGTAAACGAATCGAATCAAATCGAGTATCTCATGTTTGAACTCTGTTCGTTAAACAATTCGAACAAGGTTCGTGTTTGTTCGTTAACTTTCGAACTCCAAACCTGTGTTCATGTTTGGCTCATTAATCAAAGTTCATGTTCGAATTCGAGTTTGAGTTCGTATTTGGCTCGTTTAACATAAACGAGTCATTTGCGAACATGTTCGAAAAGGTTGAATCCAAATTATTTTAAGTGTTAAATATGTCATACAAATCATTAATCATCCTCAAAAACAATTAAAACACTAGGTGACTAAATTCTATTATTCATTAACTATATAACCAATCTTAACATAAAAATAACAAATAAAACAAAGCAATTTGCCTCCAAATATAAAAGTCCAGTCATAAAATTAATCCTAAAATTTATCAAATGATAATTATGTCCATGTTCGCAAACATTCATCAAAACTGGCAAACATGTTCGTGCTTGTTCGATTATTAATCAAACAAAAAAATTCATTCGAATTTGGTTCGAATGAGCCTTTCACGAATACAAATGAATCGAAATGAACAGAACTACCGAATAGTTCAGTTCGTTTAACAGTTCTAGTTCTGGGTTCTAATTGCAACTTCAAGAACAAAGTGTACATGCTCGATCTTGTCCGTTCTTTTTTATTTTCTTTTTTTTTTTGAGTTTTTATTTCCATTCGTATTTCTTTTTAGGATTTCCATTCTTATATCCTTAGATATTTATTTTCAAAACTAACAAATAATCAAACTTTTATCTTTTTTCTTCAAACTACTCTTTTCTTCATCTCTTTTCTTTTTTTTTTTTTGGTCTTTTCCTCATATCTAAGATTAAATCTTATTTAGAAAAAGATATCAAGTACTGATTGTGGTAGCTAGATTGAAGGAGTTGAGGAGGTGAAAATGGGTTTGTACTTCGTAGAGAGGTGAGAGATGAGAGATCAGTAGAGATTTAGATCAAAGGCAAAGAAAAAAAAAGGCAACAAAAAGGGAAAATAAAAAAATCGGGTTCTTATAGGTTTTATCAGCTACCGGTCAAATCCGGGTTTGACCGAGTTTCTGCCAACCAGGTTTTTAGGACAATTCAGATCGGGCATTTGGCCGGCTTTCGGTTGGACCGGCCGGTCCGATCCAAGTTTAAAAACACTGGATAAACGTGGCGATAGCAAAAGTGCCATTATGTTTAAAATAAAATTAAAATAAACATATTTTGACATTACTCTGTACCCAATTACTTTTCAATTCCTAGACGATTCACAATTCAAGAGAGACAGAAAATTTTTAGAGTATGTCTAATCAATAATCTACCCTAACCAATATTACTCCTAATAGCCTTCCGGGGTTTGGTCTGGTGGTTGAGATTGTTGAACATGGAGTCTTAGGTCCCTGGTTCGAACCTTGCTGCCAGCAAATTGTGGAGGGTGGGGAATAGGTGCAGGGTCCACTCCCTGCGAGACGCCCCTAAAAAAAAAAAAAAAACTCCTACAATATAGCGAGTTTTTGGGTTAGCAGAGTGTGTTTGGTTTACACATTATTTACACACACTAATTTGCTTGCATCATCAACACATTTTTCAATTACTTTTTTATCTCACATACATTGCATCAAAAAAAATGTTACAATATTTTTAAAAAAAATGATCCCAAATAATCTCCTATCCAAACATACTAATACGAAAATTTTTCTGTCTAGAATCTGTTATATCCGCTAATCCGAAAATCCATCATATTTGATTTGATCCGATTTGAAATTTAGGATATATTATTTGATTGGATCAAAAGAGGATCAGGTACCCGTTTAGATATTGGTGCGGGTTAGGGTAACATAATTAAAAACTCGCAGGTATTCGACTCACCCCGCATATATATTTTTTATTTTTATATTTTTATACACATATTATAAAATAATCTTTTTAGAGTTAAATAAACAATTTCATTGAACAAATTGCTTTACAAATATGAAAAACTATAGTTTGTTTACAAAATTCATTTGTAGCGATCATGATCTTATTTTTTTTAGAAAAGAGTTTAATTAACGTGGAATATATAATTAAAAAACTACTTATTTCAAAGTTTTATTGATTTTAAATTCTTTTAATTTTTTCCTTTTTACTGTATCTGTCTATGCATGTTTGTTTCATAATGGGACACTCTTTTTGAAAAAAAAAATCTTCATTAAATTTTAGATGAATATGTAAAATACAAAAAAAAATAGTATAAATCATTTTTTAAAAACATTTAAATGACAAGAGGGATGGGACAAATACTCACTGATCCAAACCTATCTCAGCTGCTGATAGGGGTGGGCATGGGTCGGGTACCCGCCCCTAACATAATTTGGCTGACCCGACCATAATATATTGGATTAGCCATTTTGTAACCCTAAACCACTCCTAATATTTTCGGGTACCCGAAAAAAAGGAGCGGGTCAAAGGTACCCGCCCCTAAAAAAAATATTTTCCAATAAAAAAATTGTTTTGCACTTAATATCAACAAATTTTTCAATTAAAAAAACATGTTTTCCAATTAATATTGGCAGAGATATTGTAAACATAGTCCATACATCACCATTCTCACATATTTCATCCAACAATCAAATTTATCTCATAAATTTAGTACATATAAGAATTAAAATATCTAATAGAAAAAACGAAATTTCATGTTAATTGAGTACATCACCATTCTCACATATTTCATCATTCTACAACACAACAAACACAAGAATAATAAGTATCCGGTAACTTTCCAACTTCCTTAAGGATGTTATGGTACAAAACTGCATTCCAAATGAGTGACTGTAGAATCAATTCCAAAAAAGAATTGAACAGCTAATTATTTTTGGAGAAAGTATAACCAAAAAAAGCTTGAAAAATCTTTCCCAATTTCCTTACATCTTTGGAATAGACCTTATGGCATTAAAGGTGATGAAAAAGAAAAATAAATTTCTTGCACTAAAATAAAAGAGACAAATTTAAGAGACATAATTACAATAAAATGAATCAAATAAATAAATAAATGAGAGACACAAATGTTTTAATTATCTAGCTAACAGAAAATTGGAACTCCAAACACAAATATTTGATTGAATAGATGAAAAATTTACAGAAAAGATCGATGGAGGTAGACTAAAAATGAAAAGGATCAAAGGGATAAACAATTTTTATGATAAAGTTTCACAAATTTTTGTTCATTTGATTCAGGTTTCACTGAGAATATTCGCTCGAGCCATTTCACTTACATTTAGGATTAAAAATTATAAAATTATAAAATAATCCCTAATTTTTTTAATATTTATATAATATACCCTATGGGTCGGGTACGCGCGGATTTTTATTTTTATGATCCGTATTCATATCTATTTTCGCGGGTACCCAACTCTCATCTGCCCCGCTAAGAAAAATCGGATCGAATATTCTATTTTTCGAATCGAATAGAATCCGTCGAGTTTTTGGACCGGCGGATTTTTTTGCCCACCCCTAACTGCTGCTATGCCGGTTGGATAAGGGTCAAAAAATGATTGAGCAATAAGATGCAGGTGCAGGTGCACCGAATGAGTATCCGACCGGTGTTCACCTCTAATTACAGCCGACCGTGCCGGCTAACTACGGGAATAATTAGAAAATAAATGGCTTTATCCACAATCCAGACACAATTCTTAAACCCACCAAAAACCTCCGCTCCCAAATGGAGCAATTACAAGCAGCGCAATTTAAGGTGTGAGAATCCATCGGATATCTCTCTGTCCATGCGTATCAGTACTCAGTACTGGTCTTGTCATATCCCTGGAAACGTTGGCTACCTCTGTAAGTTTTGGTGTTGCTGAGACCGTCTATAAGACATTTGATTTTATGTTTGTTTGAACTTTGAAGACTCTTTACTTTTGTGTTTATCGTTCACTTGGAAATTTGCCACTCAACTGTTCATTTAACTCGGGATTTGCTTCTTTTTTATTATTGATAAATTGGAGTCTCTTTACTTGATGCTCTCTATTTTGTCTAATTACTCCTACTTGGTTCTTTTAATTTTGTGGAAATTACTGGCTTCAACTCTTTTTACAAGTGATTCTTTCAGCATTTACTTGACTCATGCTACATTTCTTCTGTTGTCATGTTGGGTTTTTTTTTAGGGGTAGTTTTCTGGTCGTTTTGGTGGGGACTGGTGACGTCTGGGTAGACCATGTTTCGATATGTGACAACGAAATTGCAAATTTCCAGGGACTGGATATAGTGAAAAAAGGCTCATCCTTTGGTTGGACATAGAACTTACTATTGAAGAATTGATTTGTCTTTGTTTTAGCCAGCATATTCGTGTTTTTTACCTAAATTTTGAACTTGTGCTGTGTCTATGAATGGCAGCAGGGTAAACTTTCTGTTCTGTTGAGCTGTGTTTTCGTAAGGAGAAATTTTACGAAAGGATCCTGTGAAAGATCTGAACTTTGAGTTTATTGAAGTGAAAACAAAGAAATGCTCGTTGCTACATTAAATACTAGCCTTCCCTTCCTCTCTTTTTCATCATTTTCATCATTTTCATCCTGTGATACAATCGTTCAAGCTATATGTAGCTATCCACGTTGTTCAAATGTCTTGTTTCCATATTGGCGGGAACACAAGCTGTTATCTAGAAGTCTGATTTGTTTAGCCAGCTCGAAGAATGCTGGCTCAAGTCCTGTTCCTAATCCCAGCCAAAATCCTGATTCAAAACCTAAAAAGCCAAATCCCCGGACACGTGAATCTAAAGCACCCAAAGATAAAGATAAAAATCTGAAGAATATATTCCCCACGACAATTCCTAAAAAGCCAAGGCGTGGTCGAAGGAGTGAAGCAGCTGCAGTTGAGGATTTTATTCGTGATTCTCTGGAGCGGACATTTGCATCAATCAAAGAACAGGACTTTGAAATCTTGAAAGACAAGGAAAGCATCATAAAGGAGAGGGTAGATGAGGAGAGTGGTTCTGATCATAGTAGTGACGATGAAGATCATGGTAATGGGAGTAGAGAGAAAAACATGGTAATGGAGGAGGAGGATCCAAATTGGCCTCTCGATGCAGATGTGGGCTGGGGAATTAGGGCATCGGAATATTTTGAGCAGCATCCCATCAGAAATGTTGTTGGAGAAGATGGTGTTGAGATTGATTGGGAAGGGGAGATTGATTATGGGTTGGTCAAGGAGATAAATTGTCTTGAATGGGAAAGCTTTGCATTTCGTCCAAGCCCCTTAATTGTTCTTGTTTTTGAAAGATACAACAGGCAAGTGATAACATTTTAGCCTTTAATACATCATGCCTTTGAACATCACTCGGAGTTGATTGCCTGCTTAGTGTTTGTTAGACTCAATTAAATACTTGAGATCATTTTCCATTCTCTTTGCTTGCTCCCATCTACCTGAAACCTTATATTCCTTTAATGTATCTCATATTGTAACTCAAAATGCAGGGCAAGTGAAAACTGGAAAGTTTTGAAGGAGCTTGAGAAAGCAGCAGAGGTCTTTTGGAAAGCCAAGGATCGGTTGCCTCCTCGGGTCTGTCAAACTCTTCATTTTTCCATTTTATGGATATGCATTGTTTGGTCTTCCATGTGATATTATTACCTCATCAGGACATTAATTAACACAAGCACTTAATTTATTCATTTAGTGTAATGCAATCGATCCCTTGAACGTGTGCCAATAGTATCATCAAGTTTTGACTGTTACACTCCTTAAACAGACAGTAAAGCTAGACATCAACATTGAGAGGGATCTGGCATATGCTCTTAAAGTTAAAGAATGTCCACAAATATTGTTCTTACGTGGTAACCGGATATTGTACAGGGAAAAAGGTACTCATCATCTCCTTTTTATGCTATAAATGCTTGATACTGCTAGGAGGAAATTTCATGCCTTTCTAAATGCTGACACAATTTGCAGAGCCACGGAGATCTGATGAGCTGGTACAGATGATTGCACATTTCTATTATAATGCAAAAAAGCCTATGTGCATTAATGATGCTTTTTTGTCTCCACCATGTTAGTTAAGTGGAGGTACTTCTGTTACCCCTACATGCACCATCCTTTTGGCATTTCCTGCCTTTGTTATCTTTTGGGTATTGTTCAAATTTAGAACATTTATCTCAGGTGAAGTTATTGAAATCTGCAGGAACGGTTGAACCATTCATTGATAACATGGTTGATAAGCGACACCGTCTGAAAGTTCCCTTTGATGTTAGCAATTCCAAAGGGAGAAAAGTTGATAAGCAATTGCACTCCAAGTAAATGAACTGGCACCTCTTAGTAGATAAGAATGTATTGTACTCTAAATTGCTGTATTTCCCTGGCTTAAGCCTCAAGCAAGTTAATTGTACCTCCTCATTTCTCCTCCTTTCCTCACAACCACCAGGAAGAGTTTAGCTACTCCTAGATTTATTGTATATTTAGAAACTAGATCTCTGTATGTCTTTGTACATTTCTTACTGGTTGTGTTTAATATAATCCAACTTGAGTAGACTTATCCTCAGGGTGTGAATTTAGCCTATATTTGTCACATGACAGCAGTAGTTTTTCCAATCTGGCTCTATGAATATAACTGATGAAACTAGCCTCTGGAACCCTATGCGAGTATCTGAAATGGACCTGTAAAGGTAAATGACGAAACTCATTCTGTCGACTTTTAGCCAACTCTCACTCTCTCTCCTCTTTTTTTTTTACCCAAAGTATTCTGGGTAATGCTGCTGGTCTCTCTGGCCAGTATCAAAGTCCTTTGTTGAGGCTGCAAGTTCGAGTTGTTTGAGGCTTGGAGAAGGGGGTTCTTGAGGGAGAATAGAGCCCTTGACCTTTTTCAATTCAGAACTAGCCTCTTTAGAGTTGAGATGGTTCTCCATCCCCGCGTAGCAAAGAACGCGGAAGCACTTTGCAATGACAGATTTTTTGTGCTATACAGACCTTACTGCTTCTGAATGATTTACAATGTGGGAGCAATGCCTCAAGTCATATTGTGATGAGAGCACCAAATTTAAAGATAATGACTTGCAGATGTCAAGATCTTGAAACTCAAGTGGTCACCATTATTGGAAGCAATCTATTAGTTTTGATAACATTTTTGTAGCTGTGGCATCACAAGGATATAAGATTGATAATATTACACTAGAGGAGAATCATTTTTTGGTGTATATAATGCTGCTATCAATAAAATGTCTCTAATCTGCTATAATGCCCCTTAAAGCTCATGTTACATGTTACTATCAATCAAATTAATGTATTGAAAAGTTCTCTTTGGATTTGCATAAATTGTACGGAAGAAAAGCTCAGGTAATTCTACTTGTAATTTGGAATTTTCATCCTATATGCTTCATATACTTGGAATCGCTCCATTGACCATTGAGCCACCTCTTGGAGAATTATATAAACCACATCTGACTTCTGCGAAACCTAAGCTGGAAAGGTACACCAAGACATTCTGATCTTTTTCATGAACGTGCTCTTTAAATTTTGCCGCCTTCTTTTCCTATCCAGGAATTGTGGTTATGCTCATTGTTTCTGATTACTCCACTTACATTTATTAACTGTAAGAAATGTTATATGGAATTTTTCGTGCGTTCTTCAGCTTATTGACTAGTCTGTTCTTGGTCATCTGGTTGTCCAAGCTTTTAGTGTTAGTCTTTATCTTTTATTTCATTTTTGCTTCTTCTTGTTTCGACTGATCTTCTAATTCAATGCAGTTCATAATTTAGTACTCATAAACAAAGCTGTTCAAGATCTACATCAGTTCAATTAAGGCTCTCCTTTGGAATACATTCTCACCAAGTGGTGTGACACAATCTGGACCATTGAATCTTTGAAAATCAGATCTATTTAGATGTGAACAAAAGAGAAAACTTGATTGCTTAAAAGGTTCTACGCATTGCAAATTTTACTTTAAAAAAAAAAAAATTCTCTCAGCATAGTTTTACACTTGAAATCAATCGTATTTTTTTTTTAAGTAGGTAATCTAGGGTGGCATATGGTCCAGAGCAAAATTATGGCGTTGGTCAATGGTTTCACTATGCTAGAATGGTGCTCTTAAACGGTCAGCACCGTTCCTGCCCTATAGGTTCTGTGCTGCTGCTCGGTGGTTTCTAATGTCTACTTGGTCAGGGTGTATAAGCTTTTGGGCTGGTGGAAGAAACATCTTGCAGCTAGGGAAACATGATCAGTGGAAAACCTGTTTCTGTTATGACCCAGTCATCAGTGGGCTTCTTGGACTGGTTCATAAACATCTTTCTGGTCCATCCCTTATATAATTTATGTAATTTTCCTCGTAACCAAGGACGCTGGCATCTTGGACCTGTTAATATTTTCTTTGGTCCAAGTATAACCTTACGCAATTTTCCTTGTAATTAACCAAAGAGTTTAAGCACTATTAATACCCACACTTTCTAGTTTCTATTTTCCCGTGAATCGTTTGCTTGCTTGATATTGGAGCTTTCTACATAATTCCGATGGATGCTAGAAGTCCAACGACAATTCATTTTGAAGATCTGTTGCCTACTATGGCCGATAAGCTAGGAGGTGAGGGATTGATCAAAGAGCTATGTAATGGATTTCAGCTGCTCATGGACGGTAAAAAGGGGTTGATCACCTTTGACAGCCTCAAGAAAAATTCTGCTCTTCTTGGATTGCAAGAGTTCCAGGACGAGGAGATCAAAAGCATGATTAAAGAGGGAGATTTGGATGGTGATGGTGCACTTAACCAGCTGGAGTTTTGCATGTTGATGTTCAGGTTGAGTCCCGAGCTAACGGATGGTGCTGGAAGATTGCTAGAGGAAGCCTTTCCACAGATTTGATGCGATGATTGCTCCTTTTGAGCACTTTTTCTTTCTTTTGCTTTTATGTTTGGATATTGTCTGACTGCTGAGGAAGGATTGGTAATTGATTGAAAGATTAGACGAGTGGAGTGAAGATGATGGATTCCTTGTTCAACACCATGTCATGTCTCCATGCCGTTAAAGCCATAAAGCTTGCGCCTAACATGATTGATATTCGTGCTTTTTCTTGCTTACTTTTCATCTAGCATGGTGAAACCATTGACCAACGCCATAATTTGCTCTGGACCATATGCCACCCTAGATTACCTACTGGAAAAAAAAAAGTTACGATTGACTTCAAGTGTAAAACTATGCTGAGAGATGATTTTTTTTTTTAAATAAAATTTGCAATGTGTAGAACCTTTTAAGCAATCAAGTTTTCTCTTTTGTTCATATCTAAATAGATCTAATTTTCAAAGATTCAATGATCCAAATTGTGCCATACATTCTCATCAAGTAGCGTGACACAATTTGGATCATTGAATCTTTGAAAATCGGATCTATCCAAAATTTGACCTTTCTCTTTAACCAGAAAGTCTAGATTAAGGATAGCTAGTGAATCACTGGTCTGAGTAAATTGAAAGTTGTGATCTAAAAGAAATTGGTTTATTCAAGTTTTTTATTTTTTTAATTATTGAAAAGATTTTCAAGTTTTAAGAAGGTTGATTTTCATGATGTATCTTGTTAGCATAACATACTTGTCGAACGTACATCCTTGTAGTTCGCAAGGTTTTTTCTACATTAAAGCCCGAAATAAAATGTATGGTCAAAATGTTCTCTTTTTTTTTTTTCCTTTTTCTTTTTTTATCGGTAGGATTTGTCAGCTATTCCATTTTGGGTGAAGGGGGATTTGAGTTTTCTCAAGTTACGTTCATTTTATTGTTTCGTCCCCTTTCAAGTGCATAATGATCAAAGGAGTACTATTTTATTTGCTGCACTATTCGTTTTCTTTTCTTTTATTTCAGGAATTGAATTATCCTCGTTTTCAAAGACACAAGTACTATTCTAGGAAATACAAAAGAAACTTCCTATCCCTGACCATAATCGGCATTTTATTGCGAAGTGTGAAATGTTAACGTTTAGTAATTTGCCCCTCTAAATGTGTGGTCATTTGCACTTTGCCCCCTAGATCGTACAGATGAGACTATTCCATTTTGATGCTAAAACTTGCAGACAATCTAGCATTCATCTACTTATGGCCCCTTGTTCATATTACTGGTCCACGCTAAGGGCATTTGATCCTTTAAACAGCCTAAAGAACATAACTATAGTTATCAAACATGATGGTTTGAGGATTTTGTTTTTTTGAATTAGGTAGACACATTCATATAACATGACATCTCCATCAATAATGAATTAAATTTGAAAAAGGGCATTCAAATGGTATATTGGACATTAAACACATAAGGGCTATTTAGTCTTTTGCTGCTAACTTTCAAACAAAATGTTATCACTAAGAATTTTTTCTGCCCTAGCTTGAAATCATAGTATAGTAGTGTCTCCAGTTTGCATCTAGGGGGGTAAAGTGGAAGTGAGCCCCATAGTCTAAGGGTGCAAACTGTAATTGACCATAAACGTTAAGACTTTTCGGCCTCCCTTCAGCCGCAGGATAATTTCCGTCGGATGGGGCAATTCATTGATTGGCTGTGGCCCTACTGCGGACAATAGAGGCCAAGAAAATGACCCAACCTCTATTAGACGAAGAGCCCATCTCCGTCCAGTCATGCGACTATGGTATATTCCATTATTCCCGTCAATAACAACCCCCACCACCATCCCTATATTAAAAAAAAAAAAAAAAAGCACCCATCCATAGCCACCACCCAAAAAAATCCTTCCAAAAGAAAGGTAAAATCTCTCGGATTTTAGTGGAAAAAGTTCAATATACAAGTTAGCCCAGCATGTCATAAATGAGAGTTTCTGAATTCGAAACCTTTCACTTATATTAAAAAAAAAAAAAAAAAGTGCACCACGTTATAAGTTGGATTTTCTCGTCATGTGAAAATTCATAAGGTACATAGTGGATAACGCTGGCTTACTTAAAAGCTAACCAGGCCTTTGCAGTATTCATTTGATGGTGCCCCTCTGTTTGAGAACCAATTTACACTCAACTTAGAACTTGGAAGTATAATGATTTGCACCTCATTCAACAAAAACTTCTTTGATTCAAGTTCCTCTAAATTTGTTATGAAGTTTCTAGAATACTAAAATGAAGTTGAGTTCAGATAGGCTTTGTTTAGATTGCAATTTTTTTTTAAAAAAAATTATTATGTTTTTCATGAACATATTTTTTAATCACCTTTTTATTTCATATATATCAAATCGTTATAATAATTTTTTTATAAAAAAAAATTTAAAAAATATAATCCAAACAAAGCCATATTTGATCTCGAGCGTCGCTAGAAGAGATTCGAATGCCCTCTATTAGGCAGTAACTTGTACTACTATTGAGCTTCAAAGCCACAAGAACCTCGTCCATTACTTGAGCTTTCCTAGTCAAATAATAGAGGAGCTGAATCATGAACGAAGCTCGTGGTTTGACACCTGGTTTTTGATGTCTTCTACCGCGTCACTGGCATCTCTCCCTCTCTCGCTTTCTCCGACATTTCTGTGACCCCATCAATTGAAAGTCAAACCGGTGTGGTTAAGACGCGTTAGCGTGACTTTAACTGGAGCTGAGGTTTGTTTTGAGGATGAAATTCACTCACAGGTCCGACTCATAAATGCCGTGGCATTGCTTTTCCACTTTTCTTTAATAAATTCAGTTGCTCACTTTCCTAACACTTGTCAAATACTCAACCTCCTGCATTATACTACATTTTTTTCTTTTTAGGAGGAAGGTTTCGAATTGGAGATCCTCTACTTTTATCTCCTGTACTTTACATTATCAAATCCATTTCTTCCCTCTGCTTGATTATACTTTACGTTTTCTATTTCTTGTTCATTTTTCTTGCCCTCTAAAGTTAGAAAAAATGTGATTCCCTTCTAGAACGAATCGAGGTTTTGAAGTAACTAGGATCAAGTATCCCTTTTAAAAATCCTCTTTAGCATGAGTACCATATCAAATGGAAACTTAAGCTCCAAAGAACGCATCAAAAAGTGCTTAAATTATCGGAGTTTTCAATTAAAGTACTTATAAAATATTTAATCATATTGTTCGGATGCATATTTGCATAAGTATTTTTTTTATTTGATAATATGCACTTTTGAATTTCTAAAGCACATGTATCTCTTCATTCAGTTCAAATTTTACAATAAATTTTTTAAAGTTAGTATTTTATTTTTTAAAATATGAAAGTTGCTCTAAAAGCATCATTTGTGAACTTTTGCTAAAAGTGCTTTAATAACGGAAAGTTTCGCTATTAAATTCAAGAAATTATATGTTTACGATGCACATTAAAAGTGCTCTTCTACTCCAAAAAAATATATTTTTTTTTAACAAAAGCACCACAAACTCAAATGGAGCCTAAGTTTAAAAGTATTTTATTATTGTAGACATCGAGTAAAATTTTGCTTGAGTGTGATTTTTAACTTCCGTTTTGGCAAACATATTTAACATTTCAAAAGATAATGACAGTATTTATTTTTTATAATTACTAATGGAGTGGAAAACTTGAACTTTGACTTACTTAACGATAGATTGGCATCAAACCACTGAATTATCGTATTCTATATTGCCTTGTAATTACCTAAAATGATAGTCAAAGGAAGAAATAAGATACAATAAAAGTCACCTGGAAATTATAAATTTGGCTTTTAGGTAGCTTTCTTTCACTGGAGTCACTTTATCTGCATATCCGTTCTTATTGTAGAAGTTAATCCATAGATGTGCGAATAAATTTATCACCTTTTCCTTTCGGGGAAAAAAAAAGGATTTTGGGTCGCTGGCAGGATAGTTATACTACTGTTAAAGCCATTCATGGCCTGATGGTGTTCCATGCTTGTACAGGTTAGATACGAAGAAAGACGAAGAATCTTTTTACTGTTTTTTTTATATATATATAGATATAGATATCTGTCAAAGAAAAGCTTGTCAAAGCTTGGCGCATTCAGAATTTTTCTCAATAAAACACAATCAAAAAGTGGCAAAAGCTTGTTGTAGCAAAATCTATGCAAAAATAGCACCTACCAAGCATGCGCTTTGTCCAATTTGAAGGTTTAACATGGAATAAGAACAGAAATTCTGCAATTGTAGGAGTAGTTTATCAAGATTTTTTGGTTAGATGGATTGCTATTTTTTACAGTTTTTATTGAAAAATATCTTGTAACGATTTGACGTATACGAAGTGAAAAGATGATTGAAAAATATGTTCACCTAACACGTAAAATTTTTTGGAAGAAAAATTGCAATTCAAACAAGATAGTTTTTTTGGAGGAAAATTGCATGTGCATGGGTAGGATGGTTGATTAAGCTTGGAAACTAGGCGCATAAGGTAGTTTAGGGCTAATTTTAACTGCCTGAAGGGTATTATTCTTCGACAGGATAAATTCCATATACCTTCCTTAAGATTTATCATAATTACAAGAGTCTTCCCCTCAAGTTTGAGAAATACCACTTACTTTCCATGCGAATACAAAATGGCTACAATACCTCGACATAGTACTTAAACCAAAAATACTTGAAGAAAAAGAGTCGCTTTTCATCTTCATCCTTGCCACCAATACCTTTTTTGCCTTCCCTTTTTTCCCAGTTTGTATCCTCTCAACTCTCTCTATAACCACGATTCCCTAGCCCTCCTTTGTCAATCTTTTCTTAATTTTCTCACCATCACCCATCACTTTACTCCAAGTTCTCTCTCAATTTTCTGTCTTCACCAGTATCGCTATGCTCCTTTTCCAAGCCTGAAAGGAGGTCTTTGTAATTATGACAAACCTTAGAGGAGGTACAAGAAATTATCCCTTTTTTGACAGTGCAAACTAGTACTAATACTACCAAAAGTCAAAGATATTAGTGCTGTAAGCAAAGGAACGAATATCCAAAAGTGCAGCATCAATTATATTCTCAAAGGATAAAATTGATATTTACGTAAGAGTGATCGCATACGTGGGCGAATGGAGAGTGAATTTTTGAATTGTCCGAACACTTTTGTTTAGATCATCTCAGCGTGAAAAAGTAGTTCCTTTTCTTTTTCTAGGAGAAAAAAGAAAATAGGAATCTTCTTTTAAAGGAATAGAAGATGATTAAGCAAGGAGTAAATATTCACCGAGATGTGAGTTGACGAGAGAATGATTGGATTGGACGATAAGAGAAAAGAGATTATAAGACAAGAGTTTTTGAATTCAAAGCCTTTCATTTAAATTTTTTTTTATTTTAAGAAAAATTATGAGAGTTAACTGTATCCTTTTTCCTAGAGTGCCAAACATATTATTGCGTTTGTTCATTCCTAACCCACTTCTCAAAGGAGTAGGAGAAGAGAAAGATATGCTGCAAAAAGTAAACAATATAATTTTGAATATAGCTGAAATCAACAACGATTGGAGTTTTTCTTTTTCTTTTTTTTTTTTGTTTTAGTCTTTGTATAATAGTTAACTGTCCTCTCTCTCTTGATTTCCATAATTACTATGCCTACTTTAATGGAAAAGGAAATAAGGAACAAAAATATTTAAAAAAAATGAGAGTTAAAAACTAACATATTTTTTAATAAAGAAATTGAATCTTATTTTCCAATAACTTATTGAGTGGTGGGAAATTGGTCGAGGCTGAAAATGGTCCAAAAATATCAAAATACTAAAAAGGTTGAGAAATTTCCATGTCATTTTCCAAGTGAACGGCGGCTGGAGTCGTGACTGGCCAAGGTTTCTTCTGACACTATAAGGCTATTCTTGTAATTTCAGTAACCGCAACAGCTCTTGGTGCCAGGTTTAAAACGGAAGAAATTTAAGCTTACTTCCAGAATTATCCTTATGCAATCCTATCCACAAAATATGGCTTTTGTTGGCATTGATGAAAAAGTTAAGAAAGTGAACCCTTTTACAAAATTACCCCTGCAAGAAAAGGACCCCGCTATTTCCAAAACTATTAAGTCTGTCGAAAGCATCAGGCTTATATATATAATAGAAAAAGGAAGAGAAAGAAAAAGACTCGCCTTTGCAACTCTTTCCTTTTCTTTTTTCCTTCTTGATTTAGAATGCAGTAGTATATATTTAAAAAAAAAAAATACATGTTGTTGCAATATAAACTACAGTTTCAAACTTCTCGTCAAGCTTTAGTTAATAACTTTTCTTAGTCAATTGTGAATGGTAGTAGTATTACGTTGAACTCTTCAACTTAATACTTATTTGATGTTCCCAAAGTACCTCATTTTAAACATTATATTATTGATAGCTTTACCTTTATTCTGATCTCCTTCAGTCGTCGACTTTTCTTTTATATCATATCAAATGTCTCCTCTAATTGGTAATATTATGATGGTTGTTTACTTTTTTAGTTATCCTCTAATTGGTTATCTTTTCTTCAAACTTAACAAGTATAACAACCACCTATCTTGGCTAGTTAGTTAAGCAACTTCCATTCTCACCTTTGAATTCCATGCCATTGATTGGCAGGCATTGGTTTATTTTATATGTGCCCTAGGAGGGTTTAAATAATCCCAATAAAATATGAGAATACTTCATTTGACTGGCATGCGTAAAAGGTTTGGTTCATATATTTCAATTCTAAATATCCTTTAGAATGAAAGTTTTATCCTTATTTGGACCCTCAGTTTTTTTTTTTTTTAGAAAAATTCTTTCGACATATTTTTTAATTACAGTCTGTTTTATCTTACATATATTACGCTGATATAACACACAGGAGCTCTAAAACTTGGCAATCCAAGCTCTATCTTAGCACTCAATTAAATAGTAAAGACATCAATCAAGTGAAAAATGAGATTTTTTTATTCAACTCCGACACATACTCTCTCTCCCGTCCCCTTGAGAGGTTTGAAGTCCTACTAAAACAAAAACATAAAAAAACTTTTCTACCCTTAATTTAAGCTAGGCAGGTAGGTTGTTGAATTAATTGTGGTTTAGCATCTATTGGCCTAATTTATGTAGGTAGTTATTCGTGACCCTACAAGGGAAAAGAATTTTTTTAAAAAAATCACATTTTCGAATTAACTTCTTATCTCACATATACTCATTCTAATAAAGTGAATATTGCATCCGTTATATGAAAGTAAACCCATCCTCAAATTAGAGGAGCATAACACTACATATCTTCAAACCAAAAGGATTTTATTTGAGAAGCAAAAAGTGATATATATATATATATATATATATATATATAGACATGCGCACACAAAAGAAAAGTAGGACACTTTAATTTTGAAAGTTAAACATTATTTTTTTTTTTGAATTTTAAAGTTACACATTATTCTTAGATCACTAATTTTCTAAACTCTATTATTATCCTATATCTCATCGTTGTTTGTTGTGTTTATATTTTAAATCCCGCTTTTTAGACAATTTCATGAGTATTTAAAATGTCAAGCAATACAAATAATAGTTAAAGAAGTTTTATATATGTCTATAACTATTAGAATATCTACCGTCCTACTAAAATCTTTTATCAAAGAGTTCATCTATACTAAACAACTTTAAAAACTTGATATATTTAAATGATAGATACAAATATAAACTCATAACTATTAGAATATCTAGCATGCTACTAAAATCTTTTATCAAATAATTCATCTATACTAAACAACAACTTTAAAAAGCTAGATATATATGAATGGTAGACACAAACACGAGAACTCTTAAAATTAGAAAGCTAACCATTTTTTTTTTTTTTTGTGACTACCCTATAAGTTGTATTTTGATTCAAGTAGAATTTTCTTTTTATAAAACCACTTGCTTGCTCTCACATCACAAATGGTAAATATATAATCTCCTATCCAAACACACTCAATGAGTGTGTCGACCAAAAAAATTTTTTTTTTTTCAAATGTCATTCTCAAAAGGGGCAAGATTGTCATCTTGCAACATATGACTGTGTCCCAAACTCAAACTTCTCAACCTCATATTAATCCTCACTTGTGTCGCACTCGCACTTCCCCAGCTTAGAACTAAACCTCATAAACCCTCTCTCTCTCTCTCTCTCTCTCACCTCCACACACACCGTGTCACATAGTGCACACAGTACACACGCCATTTACGCTCGAAAACACCGCAGATATATGCAGACTGAGTGATTGGGTGAGAGAGGGAGGGGTGGTAAAAGATTTGAGAGCAAAGAAAAATGGCAACCCAGTTTCCGGACGACTTTAAATGCCCCATTTCCCTCGAGATAATGTCTGACCCGGTTATTCTCTCATCGGGCCATACCTTTGATCGCTCCTCAATCCAACGGTGGCTTGACGCCGGCCATCGTACATGTCCGATTACTAAACTACCCCTCTCCGAGCCACCTTCCCTCATCCCCAACCACGCCCTTCGGAGCTTAATTTCCAGTTATACCCTCGTCCCTCTCCCCGAAGCCCATACCAACCCGGACCCGAATTCCTTAATCCGAACCATCGTCTCCGTTTCTTCTCATCTGGTCTGCAAGCTCGACTCGCTCGACCAGCTGGGTCGCCTCTGTAAACGGGATTCCTCAATTCGCCGCCGACTGACTGAGTCCGGAGCTGTGTCAGCTGTTTTGAACTGCGTCAACGCCGACGACACCTCACTCCAAGCAAAAGCCCTCCATTTGCTGCTTAACTTGAGCTTGGATGACGATAACAAAGTCGGGCTCGTCGCCGAAGGGGTTGTCGGAAAATTAGTCGCCGCTGTTCGCTCTGGCTACGGTGACTCCCGTGCTGTGGCAGCTACGGTGTTGACCAGCCTCGCGGTGGTGGAAGTCAACAAGGCCACAATCGGGGCGTACCCGAAAGCCATTTCGGGCCTAATCGGGCTTCTCCGGGCCGGGAATGGAAGGGAGAGAAAAGAGGCCGCCACAGCTCTGTTCACCCTCTGCTCCTTCGCCGATAATCGGGTTCGGGCCGTGGAGAATCGGGCCGTTCCGATACTAATCCAAAATGCGAGTTCGGGACTAGGGCGGGCCGTGGAAGTTTTGGGCTTGCTGGCAAAATGTGCAGAGGGCAGAAAAGAAATGCTAGACTATGATGGGTTTTTGGAAATTTTGATTTTTGTATTGAAAAATGGGAGTTCAAGAGGGGTACAATATGGGCTTTTGACTATAAATTTGTTGTGTAGTTGTAGTGAAAGAATGTGTTTGGAAGTTTTAAGAGAAGGCATTTTTGAGATTTGTTTGGGGTTGTTGGAAGATGATAATGAGAAGGTGAGAAGAAATGCAAAAAATTTGATCCAAGTACTGCAAGGGAAGAATAGAAGAAATCTTAGCTGAATTGGAAAGTCCAATTTACTTTTTAGGGGTTGGAGGTGAAATGTGAAGTTTTTTGGTGATTATGATATGGTGGATAACTATGATGAATTTGGGAAAATTCAAGTTTCAATTAGAGGTTAGTCACACTTCTTTTTTCTTTCTTCCTTTTGGGGAGGGGGAGGTGGTTGGGTTGTTTTGGGTGGGTGGACGGGCGGGCTGGCTAATTTGTCTAGGTTTACTATTTTTGGTTGATACTGTTTGTTTCTTTTTCCTTATTTGTACAAAAGATTAGGTTTTTCCTTGAAAATCTTGTTCTTTTGTTGTATATTTTTCCAATAAAAAGGATGGTATCCAAATATTGAAAATTATCCAATTTTCCTTCTATTTTCTTTTAGCTCTGATATTGGAAATTCATGGATGGTTCCTTTCTCTTTGGCTGTTAGTCGAAAATTATTCTTCGTTCAACTTGTGTTGGTACCAGTATGTGCATGCCTTGACAAGTTAGTAGAGTGGAGACATTTGTGCAACTCATGGTCCCATCAATTTGTAACGGAGTTTAAGACTATTTCAGTGCCTGAATTTGACTTTATTGTTGAATGTGTCCTGTAAAATATAGATACTGATTGAATTGGTTTAGTGCAATCCTAGGGCTCTCTCGTCGTTATATGAAAATTTGAACTGGATTGAAATTACGATGGTAGCCTCTTTTTTCTAAGCAACTTAGAAAAGTTGCTAAAAATTGATGACTTGTGATTATTGGTGTTTGACAAGGGGATTATATTTGGGTTTGTAAATTCCTCGTTTGCTTCTCAGTTCTTGCTCCCTATTTTTTCAGTGTTGGTGTTGTCACTGCCATTTTATTACTGAAATTACGTGTCATTCATTAAATGTTGCTTAGTTAGGAAAAAAAATGTGGAAAGCAATGTGACGAATAATGGTAGGCAGCTTTGTTACTTCTTCATTGGATTAGTAAAACAAGAATGAAGTTTCCAAGAATAAGCATGAGGGGTCTATCTCTAGTCGAATGTATTGTCAATGCCTGTTGGTACAGAGCATTTACTAACGTATTCTGCTGGTTTTGAATGTTTGGTCATGTTTACTAGCATTAGCTCTGATCGGGTCCTAAAGGAATCAACTAGATTTGGACAATATAATAGGATGAATATCGACTACTTTCTAGGAAGTTTACGGTCACTAATTAGGTCAGGCAATATCTTGGCACCTTAAAGCTCAGAGTTTTGCCTTGTAGATGGTGTACCTGTATTTGTTTTCTATCGAGCCTTTAAGAGTTCAGGGATTAATCTAATCAGTATAAGATATTTTGTTCACGGGGGAATCCTTGATGTGATCAATTAATTTGAAAATGTCCACTAGAGCTCTTAAAAAATTATTGCTTACTCTTTCAATATTCTATTGTTAATAGAGGTTAGTAGACCTCGTCCTGTATTTTAGTGGAGAATTACAGGTCACTTTTCGTTTTTCACTTATTGTACTCATCTACAGTGGTCAGCTTCCAAGAGAACTGAATTGAAGTTGTGTAAAAATGCTCCTTATGTTGTCTTGTACTGCTTTCTTTCATTGTATTACGTTTCTTTTTCTTTTTCTTTTTTTTTTTTGGTGGGAACTTCTCTTTGGTATGCTACTTTGTCATATCATCCTTGCTTATTTTTGTAGTCCTGACCTGTTCTGGTATCTTCTCCCCTCGTCTTTTTGGCATCTGCAATTTCATTTTTGCCTTGATAGAGGTGATGACGCTCTGTTCAAACAATTTTCATTAGCCGTTTCTTGTACCAGTGACAATTGCTTTCTTGTTGCTGGTTTTCCGATTGATGATGTGATGTTGGTTTACTATTAAACTTTGATCTGTGTGATGATAGCATATTGGAAAAGGAAGCATGGATTTGTGATCTAGGTGATCAGATTCTGTATCTGTTGTTTCATTGTAATGTTTATGTATAAGCTTAATAGGTGAGATCATGGTTGATTCTTTCCCTGATTTTCTTTACTTGAAGATGATGTACATCCTTTTCGTCTGTGGGGGTAAATGTAGGATTTTCTATACACCTTTTCAGCGAGTGGCACTGCTGGTTTATTCTCTTTACTTAAAAGAGGACAGAGTTTTAGGGGGTAAATGGAGGATTCTCTATTTACCTATTTTAGTGAGTGACATGACAACATGACATCTCGCCATTTTATATACAATAGAAGGCTAGATGTTATCCACTTCAAACTTTATATGGTTTTCTAGATGTGATGTTGTGGACTAGACATCAAATCAAAGTGCTGATAAATTATTTCATTAGACCATTGTTAAGTGACAAAGCCATGTAGTTTCCATGTAAAAACTTAAGTGGAACGATGATTTGGCAAAAGGGCTGCTCATTATGAATTATTTCCAACAAGGGTAGACAGGTGACTGATGGGCTGTCATCATCTAAGGGGTGAATGGAAGGTTTTAAGGGGAGGATCCTTCCTTCCTATGTCCCCTAAATGAAATGAAGAGGATACTTACTTGTCCTCTAAAACAACATGTACCTAAACATATACCATGTTTGTTGGAGGTCAGCAACGAAAGTGGATCATAAATCTCTTGTATCCTGGTTAAGAAAGTCTGTTTGCAGGGATTTGATTGTCTGAATCAAGACATCATCAGCCAATTTTTTTATTTTTATTTTTATTTTTGTATAGATATGTTGTCAGTAGATCTGTAGAAATGCACGCTTGCTGTTTTATTAAATGCTCTTCTTTTTGTAGTTGTAGCCTGTAGGAAGCTCAAATATTTGGTAACGCAGGGTTGACTTGGATTTATTATCTTTTTGTGTACTATATTTTGAAGTACGAATTGTGACTGCCGGCCAACACATGTAATGGAGGTGCTGTCCGGCAATAAAAATCACAGAAAAAAAAAGTTACTAGAATTTGGTCACTTTTCGCAATCAACCAGGCATGCAAATCTAGTTTACATTATGTGTTATTTTGTCCTGGGATTTGAAAAACCTTAAAAAAAAAAATCGGAAATCTTGACTTCCAAGGACTTTGAGACCCTCCATTTGAACAGCACAGGGAGGCTGTAATCGAAAATCTTACCAATAGAGGATTGGGTCAAGACTCATCTGTTGGAATAAATAAAACTTAAAAGTAAAATTTAATCAATTTTTCCCCTAACGAAAATTTTATCCCAAAATAAACTTTTCTTGTGACATATTCAAAAAATACAACGACAAATACTACCAGCCCAAGAGCACAAGAAATCATCCGTAACGCATTCTTTTGTTTCTCAAAATCATTGGGCTACCGTTTTTGCAAAGCTCGAATGGGAATTGACGAATATGTATGTAATGGCCTATTTCTACATGTTTTAGACAAAATGGACCTTACCTACCTCATCAAGCCCGAATCTTGTCTTGTGTAGTCTCATGTAGGGTTGTAATCGAACTGCTCGCGAGCTCATCACTCATGCTTCCCACAGTTGTGAGCCCCATAAGACAAAATAGGAAAAGAACAAAACAAAAGCCCATAGAAAAGGAAAAAAAGAAAGGAAAGATAAAGCAAAAGGAGCAGAAGAAAAGGGAGGGAAGAAATTAGTCAAAAACAACAAAAAAAAAAGACAAAAGTAAGAAGGCATGCAACCAGGGTCCTCTAGATAGTTGGAAAATGGAATATTGTGCCGTTAGCATTCGAAGGGAAAGCTACATTTCCTTTGCAATTATTGGAGGATTCAGCAGTGGCTCAACACGAGCAGAAAGCCCACCACATATTCATAACGCTATGCTCCCAAAAGGCAACTACAAGGCAATAATTATGATGGGAGGGTGAAACTCTACCATAAAAGCGAAAAAGGATACGGTCCATATGCTTTGTAAATCTAATACGTTCTAACCCTAATGCTTCAGAAATTATGATGGGAAGGGTCACGTTTTTAAGGGCATTTTTGAAGCAAAAGCCATTTCTCCTACTTAACGTGTCTTGCTGGCGTGCTTCCTTCCACTCGAGGGCCATTATGTCCTTAGGCTACATGTTAAACTAGACCAAGTGCTTATGCCTGAAAATTAAAGTCATCGATTGTCGAGTGTTTAGGCTCAGACTCGGATCCTGATTTTCATTGTGGCGTATGCTGGCTGAGTTGTTGTAGCTGATTTTCCAGTCGTATTAATATGTACCTACAGAGTTGATACTTGATACGACTCGACTTAACTCGAGTTGTATCAACTCTGATCCTGATTTCTAGTCACTAGTGGATTTGTGTTCGATATGACTCGATTTAACTCAATCAATACTAATCGAGTCAACTCAGACTAATTGTATATCGATTGAAACTCACCTGAGTTGCGCTATTTTAAATTGGAAATGAAACCAAAATTTTTTTTTTGGGAGACAAAAAATTGCAACGCAAATTTTTTTTAGAATATTTGATAACTCTTATCTACTATAATATGCATATCACTCAATTTACAATTGATATGTCGCGATCGATATGGAACAATCATGTGACTACTGCACGACCGCGACGTTGAACCACAAATTAGAGAGAAAAAGCTATCGGATTCAAATTAAAAGTAAATCTGAAATGATTTAATACAAGACACTTGCTTCTGTTGATGGGTCATCCTGTTACGGGGAATAGTTTACATACAGCTATCTCGCATAAATTGTAAGTCCTACAGATAGAGTTTATATGAGCCTTTTTCTTGTGTAAAACCAGTATCTATGAAAAAAAAATCTTTCTTTTTACCTCAATAAACCTTTCTACCAACTTAATCAGAGAACAAAGCTCAAAACCCTCATGCAGGCTTAAGTTCCAGTAATTGAAAAGTTACAAACACGTCAAACATTGAGTACACACGATTTTTTTGGAATCAACAAAATTTCGCCTTGCTTGGATTGCTGTTTTCCGTAGAAAAATTTCGTTATTTTCCGTGAACACATTTCCCTATTATCTTTTTTCCTCATATACATCAAATCGCTACAGTAATTTTTTCATGAAAAATGATGGAAAATGCAATCCAAACGGGTAGGCTTTACAAATGGATTAAAATTATATGTGTCCTTGCATGAATGATTTAATTAATTGACGTCACTACATGTCCATATGACACAATATGATAAATTGCTTTGAGGTGATTGATCGGGGCATACATTGTAGTTAGTTGGTCAAACCACTTGAAATTTTAATTAGCTTCTGTGATTTCATCTGCAATTGAATAATTGTGCACCTAACCAACCCTAAGGCACTTGGAACTTCATATTTATACTTTTTCCAAGTGTTAGAACATTTTGTTATGGATCATTATCAATGAATGACTTGAGTGGGATAACTACTACATTAACCAACTTCCACATTTATAATGTAATGCAGATAGCGTAATAATAAAAGAAAATATGGATATAAAAAACTTTTTCTTATTTCTTCTCTTATAGTAGGAAACCGGAAATTCGTCAATGAGTTTCGCAAAAACTTGTCCTCTTTTTCCTTTATACACCATACCCTACATATTGCACTTCAGCTACAGTGACACTAAAAATTGACCGACTTTGAATATATATGCTTTTTAACCACAGAGCTCTAGCTCAGTGGCCACCACCTCTCTTGGTGGGGTGGAAGGTCAGGGGTTTAACCCTTGCCTTCCACCAAATTGTTTGTCCCTCATGGGCAGTTCGATTGGTCTCAGCAAGTCTCCTTAGGAACTAGTATCCAGTGCCCGCAAGGGTTCGAGTCCCGTGATTATCGTGTTCGGGGGGATGGGGCTTCTCCTCCCGGGCCGGAGTGGGATTAGTCGGGCCCCGTAAGGATTGACCCGGACACCCACTCCGTCAGTAAAAAAGAAAAAAGAAAAAAGAATATATATGCTTTTATAAGGTCCATAAATTGTTCATCTTTAATTCCACGATTCCATCAAATTTCTTTTGTCTAGTCACTGGGGGACTTGCAATTTCCGCACCAAGAAACCAATAACAACAACAACAACAACCACAATAATAATAATAATAATAATAATAATGAAAATGATAAATGTTAATTAGTAGCTCTGGCAAGCTAGTTGCTTGCCATTCGTAATTATGTCGTATTGCTTGTCTAATCACTGACTTTATAACTTGGCTTGGCATTACATCTGCTGATTAGATACATTGAAGTCTGATTGGAATATTTATTTGAACACTTCTCACATAATATGCCAATCAGATTTGATTATGCTGACAAGACCATTTCACAGACGGCAGCTTCAAGATCAAACAAATATTTCTTATTTCGTGAACTAATATTTTATACATGAAAGATTCCATAAAGCCGGCATCCATTCAACTTTTTATTCTAACTAAACTTTTTCGGCTGATAAAATATAGAAAAACCAGTAAAAAAGAAAAATAAAGAAAGGTCTATAGTTCTTGATGCACTGGATTTGAGCCAATGCAAAGTCAAGTAAAGCATCCCCAAAGGTTTATAGTTCTTGATGCACTGGATTTGAACCAATGCAAAGTCAAGCAAAGCACCTCCTAGCGTTCCAACGACTTTGGTAGCCTCGTAAACATACTTCGGATACGAGGAGTTTAATTTTGATTCCCAAGAAGATTATAATTATGAAAGTTCCTAGTTTGTAAAGTACAGACCGAGGAGATACTAATCATAGAGTTAAATTATACTGTTATCTTTTGTGATTATTTATATATGGAATAATTTCAAAAACCTTCTCTAAGGTTTATAACGATTGCAACCACTTCCCTTGTAATTTAAAAAATTATAGAAACCTCCTTTAGAAAGTATGTTTTGGTAAAAAATGGTGACGTAAGCACAAAAAGTTTAATAAATATCCTATATTGCCCCTATTTGATTTACAAAATAAATTAAATGACAAAAGAAATCAAATATCAGCGTTACTTATTAAGTACAAAATTTTAAGGTAGTTTTTTGTAGAAAAATTTAGGCCATGTTTCAAGGTATCATTTTTTTAACATTTGGACTTCCTTTTTTGCTTTGCAGTGTAAGTTGTGAAGAAACCATTTTCAACAAATGCATCCCTACTAGTCGGCTATTTATAAAACTAAGCAAGGAGTTTATTCAAAATCACCTAAGAATTGAATATTTAATGTATCGGGTGAGATAAGGTTAGAACTATTGGATAAAGAAATATTTACAAGATGAGGTTTTTTTTTTTTTTTGGCCTTTATAACCAGTTTTTATTTAGAATTTGTAGAGTTGTCAAAGTTATTGTAGTCTTTTCATAATACCAATGGAGGTAAGTGTAATTTTTCAATTTCAAAAGGATAGTTGCAATTATCAGAAACCTTAGGGGAGGTTTATAGAATTATCCCTTTAGATATTAATTATTAGGCGTCAAAAATAAAAACAAAGCAGATAGTAAGTGTTTAGCAAATGAAAAGATTTGCCATTCGGCCGCCTATTGCCAGGTCAATTATTTCCACCATTCCACAGTTCATCTGCCAGCTCACTTACGTCTATCATCTCAGAACTTCTATGGATTTACGGCGTTGGGAAGAAATCGATGGTGTAAGCTTTTGTTAATAATGACCTCAAAAAAAAAAAGGAGGGCCTTTGTTAATAATGACGAGGTCGTGACGATTATATTACGATTTAGATTCAAGGAAATTAACAAGAGCTGGATTCCAACTCCACAGCCATTCATGTATTCTTTTTTTTTTTTTTTTGGGTGTAGAATTCTCCGTTGTTCGTGTACCTTGTTTGGATTGTAAGTTATTTGAGATATTTTTACTGTAGTACTTTTTGTGATTTAATTTATGTGAGATAAAAAGATAATTGGGAAGATAAAAAGGTGTATTGGAAATTGTAATGATGATGTAACCAAATATATTTGGGAAAATAATCAGCTGTCCAAACAAACCCGAGAAGGAGGGCAATTTCACTCAGTATTTGTGTCTCCTTTGTACAGGTTTAAACTCGAGATCTTGCTTAAAAGCTATTATTTCCTAAGCTCGTTACATTATTAATTAGTAACCATTTTATATGCGACTTTTTAATTTGCAACTTTTGGGATCAGTTGTTCATGGAATATGCTTGCATGGTGAATAATCTAATTCTGCCACATTAGTATTTTTTTCAATGACTATGAACATTATTATTGTTGCCAATTCAAGGAATATAAGCCGTTTTCCTTTTACTTTCATTTAAATTTCCGGACCCGTAAGCTTTATGTAACGAACATGTATTTGGATTTGTCACAAAAGATGTTAATTTGCAACTTTATCCAGCTTCATGACTTCATCTAATTGCTAGAATCTCAACAATTTCTTTGCCTCACACTTTGGAGTATTAGTGTTGATTACGAGCTATGAGACAAGAAGTATTATTAAGATGGAGCAAATTAATCACAGGTTCATGCATGCAAAACTATGCAAATTTGTCGACAGAAGATAGAAACCTAAACATGTTAATGGAATTGTTGTTTGGCGAGGGAGAAGATATATATATATATATATATAATCAGATTGTGTCGTGTTGAGATTCATCACTAGGCAATTTTTTAAAGCCTTTTGCTGTTCCCCATTCATTCCCCATGAGCATGTTTTTAAGAAAAAAGACCTAACAAACAAAATAAAAAAAACAATAAAAAGAAGGAAAAATAATTCAGGGATTGTCATCTTTTCTAGCGCAGAAGCCATGAAGATAATGTGGTCAAGTCAATGATGTAGTCTAGAATATTGATGGCCGAACTGTAGTGGACCAATCCAAGATAGGCTCTCGAAACAAAAACCAAGAGCCATCACGAAAGTTACTTAGAACTGCTACTTTTACTTTTTCTTATTCTTTGTTCCCAGCTGCACCTTCTTTTGAGTTCTTCCTAAAATGCAAGCTAGCCATTGATATACAACTGAGCCGTCCAGATGATTTTGCAGATAGTATAAACAAAGATTACGAGGTAATGATGAGAAGCGTGACATCAACCATTGGTTTATTTAATTATTATGGAAAATGACGGAAATGGTCCAAGCAGCTCCATCAATGAACCGACGGTAACAATGAATATTTGTGCTTGGGATAGACCCGAAATTACTCTACCATATCTGATATCTCTTTTTTTTTTGGGCAGGATCCACTAGGATCTATCTGATTGAAAATGAACGTTATTATGCATTTAAATACAAGTTGAATCAATTGATAAGAACGAACTGTTTTCTAAAAAAAAAAATCGTGTTGTCTATAAGAACAACTTTAAAATAACCTATGGCTTTAAGAGCATATTCTGATATGTTATGATAATCAAAATCGAACTCATCCAATTTTTTTTACCAAAAAAAAAAAAAAAAAATCTTGTCATCTACGCAAACCTTTAGTGCACATACTGGGCAAGTTTTGTTGACCCATTTAGCGCTAATGTTACGATCTACAATTCATTGCAGTCCCGTCCGAGAGATACGCAACTGTTGATTATTTTTCCATTAATTGGTAGATTCGTATCTAAAAAACTTTTTAGGTCCAACCAATATCCTTGCAATATCAGGAAAATAAAGAAGCTTAAGGAGAATATCTTGTCAATTACTTAAGTTGCCAAAATTTGTTTTAGTAAAATGTCTACCAACAACTGATATGACATGGAACCACTAGTAGTTAAGGGCTAGTGGCCAAGGAGTTAAACTCCCACCTAGTAGATTAGGGTTCAAATTCTAATGGGCAAGTTTGTGATAGGAAGGGTGAAGGCCTAGTGGCTAAAGAGTTAAACTCCCACCTTGTAGATTAGGGTTCAAATTCTGACTGGTAAGTTTGGGATAGAAAGGAAATAGGGGAAGTAGGGAAGGTTAAAAAAAAAGATAGTTAAAAAAAAATAGTAAAAAAAAAAGATAGTTAAAAAAAACTAATATGAAAGGAAATGTAAAGAAGAATAAGGAAGGAAGCAGGATAGTGTAACATTTTTTAAACGTTTTGTAACTCTATAAATTTCTTGAAGATTCTTACAACATAGGTGCGATATTTTGTTACTGTTTATGTGGATCTTATATATAATAATTGTGTCTCTATTGTTAAGTTTTATAAATAATTCACATAGAATTACATTTTATTCAAAAAATATTAGATCGTTCAAAACGGTTTTTACTGATAACCGATGGAGCCCTTAGTCCAGGAAGGAAGATATTGTATTAACTGCACAAGTTTCCAATAGTATTGATAAGAGAAAATGTTCACCAACAACTTATATGACGGGACATAAATTTTAAACTTCTTTAAGGCAACAGATTCCACCATATTTTGCTTCTACCAGAAAAAAAGGAAAAAGAAAAAAAGCGAAGACTCCATTAATTGTTAACAGAGACAAATAATAATTCAAAAAACGACAGATCAAATTAATCTGAGACTGCTCTGAGGCGATTCAGTTGTATTGTTCTCTCACCTAAAAAAGTGAAAAGAAAAAAGAAAAACGAATTGAAAGGTCAACTCGTTCCCCGCTATATATACAGGGGTTCACCCTTTTGTTTAAGCAATCTTCCAACGTTTCTTCCATCTCCCAGTATACTTTAAAACAAAGGAGCTGCCTTTCCTTCTCTTCAACCACTGAAAGTTTCTTGATCCAATGGCCACCAAAGTCTACATTGTGTACGCTTTTCTCACTCGTTACATTCTTTTAGGATGCATCAGGGTTGTTTCAGTCGTCGTCCCTTTATGTTGATGTCTTTTCCATTTCAAATGAAAAGAATCACGGGATGGGGCTAGTTTTCTCATCTCAGTATTTCATATTATCTTTATCTTGTTTTGTGGGCCTGATCATATCATGCATCTTTTTTTGGTTTGAAACTCATTGCTATATGTTTGTATACAACTATGATTTGCTGCAATTATTTTGTTTTGTTGCACTTTGGTCTATCCCTGAACATAAAGAACCGCATCTGGATCTTAGAATTATTCTTGTCCATTAATATGTTTGGCTGTTGTGATTTGAATGTTAATATGTGGGAAAGGTTACGAAATGTTGTCCATGGATTATAATCTCTTTATGTGCTTTATAGTTGCAAGTGCATTTGACTCTCTGATTTTATCATCTCTACAGTAAATCCACAACTGCAGATTTTGGTTGATGGTGACTTTCACTCTGACTGTTTTCTGGGTTCCTAGATTTGTAGAAAGCAATAGCAAAAGACCAATCAAAAATTGGATTGATTCATGCTGCTTCGTGTTTTCTAAATCTAAAAGCCTGAAGTTTTCCACTTTGAATTAGATTTCGGTCTATAAAAGGTTTTCTTCTTTGTTGCAGTTACTACTCAACCTATGGACATGTTGAGAAACTTGCCCATGAGATCAAGAAGGGAGCTGATTGTGTGGAAGGGGTGGAGGTAAAGCTGTGGCAGGTACTTGACACGTAACTGGAATTGTCCAAATTAATGCAACTTCTTTTTGTACAAATTTTGCTCCTGCAGATTACACATATGGACTAAATGTTAGTTGTTTGGTAGCCTTCGTACACAGACGATATCAATAAATGCTTCTGTTGGTATTGTCAAAGTATACATTCTCAATTAGGGGAAATTCAGAGGTTTGTGCATCGTCCTACCTAAACACTGTCATTAGATTCTTGGACTTGACTATTAATTTTGAGAATTTTGTCAAAGTCAAATTAGAAATTATGTCAAGACTGCACATCTGTTTTTGTTTTTTTTGTTTTTAATGGTTTTTCTCAGCATATTTGGGTCAAACTAGAGTTCAAAGCGTTAGGCAGACACGCTGATGTGAGTTTTATTGTAATGTGTAACAGGTGCCAGAAACTCTTTCTGCGGAAATTCTTGGAAAGATGGGTGCTCCCCAAAAGAGCGATGTCCCTATAATTACTCCACATGAACTCCCTGAGGCTGATGCTTTCATATTTGGCTTCCCCACCAGATTCGGGATGATGGCTGCCCAATTTAAGGCATTTATGGATGCAACAGGCAGCTTGTGGGGAGCCCAGAAGCTGGCAGGCAAGCCTGCTGGTATTTTCTACTCGACGGGATCCCAAGGAGGCGGCCAGGAGACCACCCCGTAAGGACCAACTGGATTAATAATTTGACTTCTAGAGCATCTTTTTTCAGACATTGGACGCGAATGAGAAATGATTCAACTGACTCTTGAGAAAATATTTGCAGATTGACAGCCATTACCCAACTTGTGCATCATGGGATGATTTTTGTTCCTATTGGCTACACTGCTGGAGCTGGCATGTTTGAGATGGAGAAGGTCAAAGGTGGCAGTCCTTATGGCGCTGGAACCTTTGCTGGTGATGGCTCCAGACAGCCTACTGAGCTTGAGCTGCAAATTGCTTTCCACCAGGGCAAATACATTGCAGGCATTGCCAAGAAATTGAAGGGATCTGAATGATTTCAGTTATCCTATATGACTCTCTCTTTTTATCAACAGATTACTACAATAAATGTGCCCTTTTCCTAGAGCTCATGTTTTCTTGATTTGTATAATTTTAATCTGCATTAAGGAACTTTGAAATTCTTGGACATAATTGGTATACTTGGTTTGGATTGTTCTCAATTGTCAATTGTAGCTAGTGCCTTTTTTGTTTCCTCGGTGGAGATTGTGAATGACATCTCACATCCTTATCCCAAAGATTGAGTGTATAAAGTTAATTAGAAAAAGTGTATAAATACAAATGAGGACAAGAATAATTATTAATATATATTCACACGATAAATTGAGTGTGATTTAGGTGCGTTATCCAGGGCCTAATAGACACTCTTTGGACAATCGTTTGAAAGATCATTATTTGTCTACCATTTTGAGATGCCGTCTTGGAGATTAAGGATTGTTATTACCATTATGCATCTCTTGCACAATTTAAAAGAGGCGCAAATAGTAGACCGCTATGGTTGTCTACTGAAATTGATGGGCGAAGCAATTTTCAAGTTCAAATACAACAAACGATGCAAAACATTGTACGAGGGTAGCAGCACTTTGCTGAATTCCACAAAATTTTAACGGATACTAAAAGCAATGAACGTTGCTTGCAGTAGCTTGGAAACAATGAGAAAAATATTTGTTTTCTTGGATAACTGTTGTGGGCAAATTGCGGTAGGTTAAAGATGAATCAATTCAAAGATGTTTGATTTGTTTAAGATTTGGGCTTTGGGAGAAATCATTGGCCCATCCATTTGCATGTGGCTGTCGCCCCATGTAATTGGGCGAGACTTCATTTTCCGAACTTTTCAGATTCTTCTCCATTTCTAATATGGATTTCGTCAAGATGGCCCAGTATTTGTCCATCGACCCAAACAGTAACGCCTAAGAATCTGGCATAACTGAATAAGAATTGTAACCAAATTGAAAATGTTATCAAGCTGTGAACTCAGCAAGCTGGCATGAAATATAAACAAAGAGTCACGTCGAATAGATTAGTGGATTTTGTACCAAGAACAGGTGTGTGTGAAACCAAATAGCGGGTCAATAAAATTTGCAACATAACCATTTATAGATTAACAATTGTATTTGAATGAGATGATGAAAGACATTGTTCATCATGTTAGATAAAAAACACATGAGAAGTTCAAGCAATCGAATCGGCCAATCAGTTGAGGGACAATCTTTAGATTGTGTTGGCGCTGATGCTTGACAGCCGATCACTTGCCTGCCGATAGGTGGTAAATATTGCACCAACAGATTTGCTGCCACCCGATAGGTGGTAAATATTGCACCAACAATGATTTTTCTCTTTTACATGAGAGGGGGGTGATGGATCCCAAGCTCGAAACTGATGATGGCATGTGGCTTTTTACACAGTTCTGAGAATAGCTTCAACAGACATGGCCACATGCATTTACCTTGTATAGCTTGAAGGCTGTCAGAGAATATTTCCAGGAGACTCGTGGTCCATCTCATCTTCTTAAAGGAGGTCCTCCATGCTAGATAGCATTTTATCTCGTTTCACTTTTTCCCAAACTTTCCTATCAGTCCATCTTCAGAAAATTGTCGCAAACCACTTGTTAATTAAAGAGGAAACAGACAGAAATCTGATCTTCTTTAACTCTCTGGAAGCTCCCCCAAAGCTTGTGTATTCATGAAAGTTCGGAATCCTACAAAAACATACAAACAAATTGTGTCTATGCATTTCTTCTATCTTTCACCTCCTTTAATTCTGGACAAAGACATTTATGCGTAATTGATATATGCACAAGAAATAGAATCACCATTCAAATTTAGCCTAACATTAGTTTGCTACCAATTCTATTTGATTTATTAACATATATTCGATGTCAATTGCATTCAGTAAGGTATGTCTTTACCTATCTTTTAATCCCCTTATTAATAAGGGGACAGACAAATACAAAGGTGTTTGATGAAATTTTCTTCATCGTTATGGGATATATGCATGTTCTTTGTAGTTTGTTAGGCAGGTTTGCACCTATAGAAAGATCTTAGCGTACGTAACGACATGTTTTATGATGGTACAAACTACTGATCAATTTAGTGGCAAAAATTTGTATACTTAAAACTCAATTTTGGATCGTACGTGATTGTGAGTTCTCGATCAATGGATACGGATGAATCACAATTGGCATCTCTCAACACTGAAGACATATATATTCAAATTGTTGAAGGGGATCAGAAACCTTTCTGGCCATCACAGTTTGCAAAGATCTACTTTAATATCAGATGAATCACTTTATGGCTGTACTCGAATGAAAGGCAGGCCTCGGAAGATCAGGTGCAAAGTTTTGTATAAAAAGGCAAAGGACCTTTTAATAAGTAAGACTTCTCATTGAAGATGGACGGTAGAATTTGCCCCCGATTGGCCAAAATGAGAAAAGAAGTCTTGTTCACTAAAGCAAGATTGTTACGTCCGGGAGTCATGTACCCTTTTTTTTATTAACATCACAATGATGCCTAGATGCCTTTCCTTTATAGTATTCTTTCATACTAATTATCTCCTAAATATGTAGGATCAAAAATATTTTGCTATGAACACTTGATATATAGGAAGAGGCACCGATCCCTGATGCTGTAATTGTAGACATATATGGTATAATACTCACTATCCGATCGATCCAAAAATCATTTGTCACGGAAAGACAATAAAGTGGATACCCCTCGAGCCCAAAGAATTACTTGTCAAGTAAAGTTTCTGCATGCTGTCAAAGTACTTTTCTGTGATCAGTCGCTTGTCCGTGGGATTCTTCCAATTTAAGCTTCTCAAATAATCTTTGTACGAAATTTTTTTTTTCTTTTTTACCAGGTGTACCCCATTTTACATGTCTTACAGAAGGAAAATCTCGAGTCCCATTATTAATTAGGTACTGGTTAACTTAGCGCTGCCAATTGTCAATTCTCATCATGTTTGTGGTACTCCAAATACATTAATGGAACGTCCAAGCTTGGCTAATTAATAGCTATATCCTGAATATTTGTCTTATGCATCCCATAAGAGGATGTTCTTCTGTATAATCTTCTAGAGCTAAAATGTGTGCCACTAAATGTTGGTGTGATCAGTTGTAACTGTATGTAAAAATTAAAAAAAAAAAGTAATAAAAACAAAATAAGATAGCATCACTGTTCTTTTCAGATGGAAATTCTTTTAGTTTGAAAGTAATGACTTGAGAACCTTCGGAAAATGAAGTCCCGAAAGAGATTTTTCAAAACTTTTCCACCGTTGCACCAATATAAAGATGGATAAGGTCCCCATGAGAAATGGACCTATATATATATATATATATAACCTTTATATAAATCGCACAATTCTTACACCATTTACCCATGTACATTGAGTTGCTCAATCTTTCCCAGTTTGAGTGTCCTTATTTCTTTCTTGAATGGCTGGCTCCGCTCTGATTTTGGTTATCCTTAGTGCACAGGCTTATTTCTACAAAGCAGATAAACAGTTCAGAGTCTCCTCTACTTCTTCTTTGCACATCACAATCCAAATTTTGACATGGTCATGATCACATATTTCTTGCGTTAGAGACGAACTTACGTTTGTTAAGCATAATGACAACGTTGCATTTAGCAACGAGATTACCTTAAGATGTTTAAAGACTAAATGAAATAATAAGAAGAATGATGATAGAGAATGTTAATCACTGCAGTTTCTAATTAGCATCTTATTTAAACCGAACACATTAAAGCATTAATTACTATAAGATTAACTTTTTCTTAATTTTTCTTTGCTCCATATCGATATGGTATGTTATTTAGATAAAGAGTATAAATTAAATCTGAATTGTGTTGCCACAATGATATAACGCCAATTTTATTGTACTCAAAAGAAAAAGTTTAAAAAGTCAAGGTGACATTGTGCCAAAGGGCTAAGTAATGGCGATTAGTTTAAGGTACTTGAACTCATAGTTGGAGGAACATAATATTAAATGATTAAAAAGTTAGGTGTGTAAAGTTGAATTAGATTAATTTCTTTACCTTTTAAACATTTTCTTTTCCAGGTCACTTTTTGGTGATTGTTTTTTTAGTCATCTATGTTGTTAATTAAGAAGTTATTATCTAAAAACAAATTGAACACAAAGAACAATTGCCTGATGAATAATCTTTTTTGGGGTAAATTGAATTAATAAAAAAAAAGTTTGAAAAAAATTAAGACGTTACTATACTTTTTTATTTTCTATATGAGAAAAAAAGAGTCTGTTTATCTGCGAATTAAGTAAAATTAAGTAACAACTACTGATGAAAAACTAATGAGCCATTTGGTGTGGAATTTGTTATCCAACTTGGGGGGGGGGAGACAAAAAGAGAATCAACCAAAGAAAGAGTAAAGCTAAATTTTCGTTGATGACAATCACCTCGTGGATGTAAAGCTAGCTACACTCAAAATTCATGGTGAAGGAAATTTTTGTAAAAAATAGGAAGGGGTCCTTGAATGAGCATAAGCCTTTGTTTTGCAAGTGAAAACAGCAAAAGGAGCATTGTTAGTACCAAAATATAGAAAAGGTTGGAAGGCTACCATAGGCAACAACGCGTGCATGAACAAAGAAAGCTATATGGCTCATACCAATAATGAGAAACCCTAAAAGATGGAACAGTGGGACGCCCTCTGACTTCCACTAACATTCCAAATTGATAAACAATTCAAAAGCCATAACAAACAAAACTAATCCCATCCACAAACTTTACATTTTTAGTACTGAAAATTCAAGAAAATATGTCACTATTTCATCTACTTTGATTTGTTAAATCAGGTAATTTGGACGAATGAAAAAGGTGACAATTAAGTAACAACCCTTGATTTAAATAATCTAAATAAAGAAACAGGAACAAAAATTCCCTTAATCTGCTAAATCCAGCTCCACAAACAATACATGTCCTCTGAAACTAATTCGTCTATATCCTTCAGCTAAATTTAGCACCTGTTCCTGTTCCTAATCAACTTCAAATTAAGCTATTTAAAACATTGAAACTTACAGCTCTCTATATAATTTTCCCTTGGCTGGTAGCCTGGTACCTAATCATTTGCACTGCTACATCATGTTTGCCTGTAGATGGCCCAGCATTGGCTGGCTTCCCTTCCTTGGAGAGGGCCACTTACTCTTTTTCCCTTTTCTCCTGTCTTGCTTTTTCTTCAATACATGCATACTACTACAGCAATCTGATCAGTTTTCACTCATCCAACCAACTTTTCAGGATTAGTATGAGATTAACTTGTTATTAGCTAGTATATACTATATGATTTCCTTCGTGTAAAGTTTTGAGCTTATTATCTTCTTCTTCTCCTCCTCCTCCTCCTCCTCTACCTAAATGTGCCCCCAAATGTCGGAGTCCAGAAATCAGTTGTAGTCTCAGCAGCAACTGGAAAGGTACTCGAGATGGGCACCAGGCAAAGCCCTCTACTTTTCAAGTCTTCTTTTGACCCTTCTTGATCCTTTACTTTATCCGAAGCCTGCAGAGCATATTAGTAATTCACTTACATTAGTCTGTGGAAGTCATAGAAAACATTACTACTATGGAAAATCTTATACTGCTGTGTAATGCCATACCTGTTGACGCTGAATGGGTGATCCATTTTTCAAATATGGAGTACTTAGCACCTAAAACCATTCATGAGGAAAGAATTATATCAATGTTATTCTCATAGTTTTGAATATTTAGATTAACTTTTTGAACTTTATCATGTAGAAAAATTCTAGAAAAAGTGATAATAGGACGACTTACATTGACTTGATCATGTAGAAATTTGATGTAGTCAATAGCTTCATGGAGAACTGAAGCAGTATCTGTCTGAAAGTAAGAGCAACATAGTTAATAAACCAAGTTAACCCTATATGAATAGTAATTTCAGAAAAAGCAGGAAAACAAAATCCAGATGTTTACCTTTCCGAAAGGTGAAACCAATTGCTGGAGGGCAGTTATTCGGTCCCCCAACTTCTCTTTTCGAACCTGGTATATCAAAGCCGAAAACGTCTCATCTTTCTTTGTAGTTATAATGATCTTGACTCGTAATTAAAGAAAAAGCTTAAAGATCACTTTAGTCAAAAGCTTAATCAACAGGGCTATTGTACCTTAAAAGTTGGCAATGGCGATGGTGTTTCAATACGAGGACGTTTGAATGCCGGTTCACTGCTACTTTTCTTTGCCACGGACCCTAAACCTCGGATTCCATCATTACTAACCTGAAAATTTTCAAGAAATGAATCAACTTTGAGTACTGAGTAAAAGTGTAAAACCCTAGTGGCTTATAATCATCAGACTTCTCAATCCAGTTTCACAATCTTTTTTATTTTTTTTATTCATTTTTAAAGAAAGGGAGAGGTAATAAAGAAGAAGAAAGAGATCTAGGGGAAATAAAGGTACTGAGAATGGAACCTACCCCCCCCAAAAAAAAAAAAAAGGGATACTGAGAATGGAACCCTCGTTATAAGGCTAGAAGTCCCAGAGAATGGAACCCTGGTTATAAGGCTAGAAGTAAAAACCCTTTACCTTTGCAGTGATGCTCGGAAGACTTGGTTTCTCGTTAAACGTTGACGAGGGAAACTGCGACTGAACTGAAGGGAAAAAGTTGACCCGCAAATCATTGAAAGCGGCAGCTGATCCATTACAGAAGTTCGGGTTGGTCGAGAGTTGCAAGCTGTTAGTGTTTTGTAGCTTTGGCAAGGGAGAAAATCTGGGCAAAGAAGGTGAAAACTCGTTCTGGTAACTTGTGGTAGATGGATAGTTCATTGGCCGGGTTCCGTATAAAGATTGTTGTGGTTGAGATGCTTCAGTATCGAAAAGGGTTTGCAGCAAAGTTGAAGAATAACCGTAGGAAGCTGAACTAATTGGAAAGCTGGTGGATACACCAGCACAAGTCGCCGCCGTACATTGACTTGAGGTGGTGATGGAATTCAAAGACTGATTCCCGGAAGATTTAAAGGAGTTAATGGAAGAATCTTCTTCAACTATGGTGGAAAAGTTGTTCTTGAGAGTACTACTCCAGTCCTTTTGGATCTGATCGGCAGGACAACTATCGAGCCCTCTTTCTTGCCGATAATTCATGCTCGAATTGTGGTCTTCTTGCAGCATGGGTTGGTAATTGCTTTGATCAGACCTTCCATTACTACTCCCATGCCTACAAAATGACAAGCAGAAAGAACCATAACTTTATTGATCAACTTGACTTCCTTTTTCCCATATCATTACAAAAGTGAATATCTTTAACTATACGCTACTTTGCATTTGGCAACAAATGCATGGACCATGATGTCTAAACTAGTGGGATAAATGTCTAAAAAAATCACAACTGAGATTTTAAAGAAAAGATAATTAATAATGGGACATAATACCAAAAAAAAAAAGAAGAGGAGTTTAAGGAGTTTGAGCTAGCTAGCTTACATCAAAGCTCGATCCCAATCAGTTGTTGATGGAGATGAAAGGCCAATACCCAAAATTTGGAGGGTTGAATCTATAGAGAGGTTGCTGGCTGACTCAGGCTGGTTGGGTTTTTGCAAATCTTGAATCACTATAGAACCATCAGAGTTAGCCGAATTACCAGACTGATCATCACTAGACCTTGCTTTCGAGTCTAGAAAGTCAGTCGACCATCCAAAGCTTCCCAAGTCATGAAGAATCCCAGATGAACAAGGGGACGATCCAAACATGCTTCTTGATGAATTCCACCAACTCCCACCACAAACCTCGCCTTGAAACTCATCTGCCATCTCCGCTCTCTGATTGCTTTCTTGATTTGCAATAGTTTCTTGATTTCTTAGCTTTTCTCCTCTTCTTTGTTTGAGGCTAGCTCTGTCCTCTTTCTAAGTTTGGCTTGTATGAAAGGGAATTGCAGCTTGGTGATGAGTAATTTATATAGGGACTCTCTCACGCACACACACATACTAGTGTATGTGAAACGGTTGGAGGGTACGGACAGGGAACTACCGGAATCTGGTTGACATTTTAATAGATGATGATTAGACAAAGCAAGGGAGAATATTGAAATATTATGACATGAGAAAAAAAAAACTGTTTTGATTAATGAAGAAGGAATTTTTGAATCGAATTCTTTGATAGTAAAATATTTTATTCTGCTCGCGACCACTTTAGAATACATATATTAATTTCTTTTTCTGGACAGAATTTATTTTATTCTTGTTGCTTATTAACAAAGGGAGATGGTATGATGATGAAATTTAATCTGGCTGCCACATCACAGTTTCGGACGAATATTGTACCTTTGGCCTTGATATAATCTACGGCTCAAATTTTATATACTGGGGAACCAGAATTTCAGGACCATTTGTAGACTTCCCTTTCAAGGCTCAATATGATTGTGAATGATATGTATTTCTATCTGAATTGATGCCCTACAGTGAATCACGGTGTAATGAGGCATAATTAATCGTAAAGAATTAAGCAGTTGATCTGAGAAAAAATAAACAAATAAAGCAGTAGAATGATGGTATCAATTGAGTAGCTGAAGATTTTCTTCATAAGAGGTACTCATGTCAGTTTTATGAAGGATAACATTGATAATGCCAAATGTTTTAATACAAAAATCAAACTAAAATGCCATCAACTAATTGCATTTTTTCACGCTGTAGAATGTATGGTTTATATGTTATGATTTGATCACAAAATATCTTCATTGATGTATGCCCGAGGCCATGATCTTTTCCCAGCCGATAGTGATCGAGTCGCTTTAATTTTCATGAAATAAAGTTTTTGCTAGCTGTTCCTAAAGACACCAACAGGATATGAACTTGCAATCAAATCATGAAGATGAAAGTCTTCCAAAATTTTGATAGTCTGCAGATTTCCAAATCAGGTATCTTTGGACGGTATTAAAATTGATGAAAAATTGGAATGCTTATAATGAGATAGACAAAATATACAACCAACAAAATTGAGAATTGGAATGCTTATAATGAGATAGCTAGACAAAATATACAACCAACAAAATTGAGAAGTAAGATGCACAAGGCCAGCACAAAAGAAAACAAAATCACAATGAAAAGTGAAAATTGTGAGGCTTCATCAAATGACAAAAGAATAAAAAGTTTCACTTCAAGTAATTTTAGGTCTGCTACCGCTTGGCCTACAAAAGAAAGGAAATTGTTATTCCATTACGTTTCAACGTAAAAACAGTTGGCTAAAAGATATGAGGGGTAATCACAGAAGCAGCAAGGCATCGTTCAGTTTTTCCCATTGGGATATTCTAATCAAATATATCCTCAATTGGTGTCAATCATATGATTATGTGGACTATAATTTCTGAGAGGACTTCAAAGAAAGACTCTTGCAGGGCATCAGATGCATTTGAAAGTCAGTCATTATTTCGTCTTAAGTCCACCCAAACTTGTTTAATTAATTAGGCACTTTCTCTTAACCTTGAATCATATACCGCAATGTATTGATGTAAGCTAGGCCAAGCGGGATTTGTTTTGTTTTGTTTTGACTTGTGTAAATCAAACAAACAATTCAAAGGCAAGTTAGGTGAGTTCCATGAATTAAATTTCTTCATCAAAAAGCAAGGACAGTGACACCCTTTGCATTTGTTTCTTGGATTTCGGTGAATTTCGCGTTTCTTTGCAAAATCTAATACACAATCCACGGGAGAATGAAATTGACTTTGACATGTTGAAAAAAAGACATTGGTCAGCGATTCATTTTCCACAGCTTCAATAATGCATGAAATTTGGAGAGGGCCTTTAACAACCATATATGCACATATATATGCAACTGTGACGTTTCTTTTTCTTTCTTGTGTACTTTAGTACATTATAGTTTTAGCAAGAATTGGTTGGAGTTTGATATTTTGTTCTGTGCCAAACAAAAAAAAAAAAACAAAGTTTAAATGTAGAAATATAAGAGTATCACCTGATGATATTTCATTTTTGACAAAAAGAAAAACTGATAATATTTTCACTCAAGCCCTCTGGAATATGTATATAGATGCTATATACGCAAACCATACCCAATATTTCCCCAGGCTACACAAATAAATTTTGGCAAATAATCCTCTATCCAAACAAACCCGTATATTTCAAAAAAAAAAAAAAAAAAAGAACTAGGTGTTGTATTTGAACAACAGTCTTGATTAAAATTACAAGAGCGGAATATTTTTGTTTCTAAAATAAAGCAACTATATATTGGAGTTAACCAATAAACCTAAAAGTTTTCATCAGTTGAAGAGAGCTTATACTGATGAGGGATAAGGTAATTGTGGACCAAAAATTTTCAAGTTACCCAATTAGGCATATATAATAACTAACAGATTACGAGTTCGGATCACCAAGAAAGGACAAATGGAGAACCAGTATTGATTTTTTTTTAAAAAAAAAAAAAGAAAGAAAAGCTATTAGAGAAAGACGATTTCCACGGTCAAGATTGATAAATTTCTGACTACACAAGGGTCAACAAATAAATATTTCTACGCTGCTTTGAACAGTCTATCCGCGGCTGCTGCTGTATGTATACGGTGGCAGCTGCAAGTGCAAATTCCCAACAAGAGTTCGGATATAGATAAAATAAAACATGCATTTTAATTTCTTATTTTGGTTTATCCTTTTCGGGAAGAAAAAAGAAAAAGTTGTGGTTATTACTTATTATGACCGGCAAGGGTGTGGCTTGTAGAGTCAAAGAAAATCAACGCGTAGGGTCCAGATTGGAAGCCCGCGTGACACGACACGTGGGTCCATCCTCCGTGGGGTGAGTCAAGCGGCTGACTGTGACTTGTAACAGTATTCGATTGCCCATTGGCCGTAACATGTCCTGTATCCTCAACTCGCCAAGACCCGTAATCTAATTGGGCACGTAATTTGCTGATATAATTCTAGTACTATAAGGGAGTGACCTCGTGTGATTAGGGTTAAATATAAATCAAATTACTTCATGTTCAAATTGAATTTGACTTGGTAGGAACGTGTTTAAATTATTTTCCAATTAATCAAGCCAAAGACAAATAACAATTTATGTTGGGTAAAGTTTCAATTTCGATTTGGATTTGACTCGATTAGTACAAACTTTGAAATCAATATGCAAGTTACTTGAGTTTTTTTTTTTTGATAGAAAAGATCATTTAATTCAAACAAATCTGCATTAATGGTAGAAAATACATCAAACAAACATGACACAGATACATATAGATCTGAAATTAATAGATATAACATATATAAGAAAATAATACAAATAAAGATAACATTGATACTCCTATATATCTTCCATTCGGATGAATCACTGATTCAAACCATATTCATTTTTCTCGGAAAAAAAAAGTGAGATCGGTCCTAGTTCATATTCATTTTTGTTACTAAAAGTCTGACCATTTAATACACAAAAAAATAACTACATGTAAATCACTTTGTGATTTTATGCTAAAAAATAGTCAAAAATTTAGGATGGGATCGAATTTTGTTAACTTGAATTTGTAAGGGATAAAAAGCTAACATTTTAAAAGTAAATGATGAAAAATTTCATCTGATTAAATATGAAGAAACTTTGATGAATAAAAGAAGTAGGTTCTACTTATTTTGATGAATGAACTTTTTTTAAAGAAAAAATATAAATCAAGAATAGACTCATGAAAGAAAGGTACAAGCTTTTTTTTCTCCTTTGTCTTTTTTTTTTTTTTTGTGTTACAAAAGCAAAACAAGTGTTGGGACTTGAAATTTATGTTTATCATGTCATTTTCTCAACATATGTCTTATGGATTGACTTCTATTATGTAAGGAATGCCTATAAATTATTTTTCAGCTTCTTATGATGTGTTCTTTCATGGTTCTTTTTAACAACGTAATAGGATTTAGAAGGCTAATAGGTTCTTTTTTCTTCTACTTTTATTATGTCATACATTGGTTCGTGAGGGTAGTATGTTGTTAATGACTATAAGAATGTTGTACTCGCAAACTCTCAGCTGCTACTGCCTCTGGCGTGGCATTCGTTTCTTAAACCATCTTGGAAAAAATGGTCGGCCGTAAAAGGGAATAAGTGGAATGTTATATAAATAATTTGTAAGGATAAACTTGGAAGAATATAAAATGTAGGAGTTTAATATGTTTATTTTTTATATGCTTATAAAACGAGTAATTTTGACTCTTCTAGAATTACACCATTCAAGTCAACATATAACCACTTTTCTTCTTTATTTAACTATATAAAATGGGAAATAAACTTCACTTTCTTTGGAGTGTAGAAATATAGTTTTTTTTTTTTTTTAAGCCATGAGTAGTGGTTCGTTATACTTGTTTGAATTAACATTTATCATTTATCAAAAAATGACACTACAATTGTTCTAGCCCTTGGAAAGTAGTACAGTCTTTATGTCAAAATCTTTCTACACTTCTTGTTAGCTTTATTTAATTTTTCACGCATAAGAAGCTAATGCTAATTTTATTGATTAGTTTGCCTTTAAATCTGTCAGCTTAAACTTAATACCTTATCCATTTATGAACCATACTTCCACTCAAAAAAGATTCTATGTATGGCACAACAAAAACTTTCCGAGGAAAGAATTAGGAGGTCATTAATTGTGGAGATCGTGTCAAATTAATGCGGGACAAGCAACATTAGGGTCAGCAGAGGGTATTCCTGTGAGGCTAGCTCTGACTAATCTTATTGTTTATCTAGCTAGGACAAAATGAGGTATTGACCCCCCCAAAAAATTGCAAACTGTTCTGAGTTCAAGACAGAAATAAGGGTCACTTTCTTCTGATGCAAAAGGGAATTAGGTCACAGCCATCCACTCTTTGGATGTTTCTATTTGTCATTTTTTGCACTGCAGAATGTTCTCTCCATAGAGAAAATGACCACTTGACCCATGACGTTCATGTCATGGTTTATGACTCCTCTTCCTACCAATTCTGTTACACCAATTAGTTGGACCGAGTTGTCATTAATGATATTTAGGAGCACAATTATGGGATTAAAATAAGTGCATCGCCTCCTACTCAGACATTCACCTGCTGGTCAATTCACAAACTTCCACGCTTGTCCCTAGCTCCAACTTGCAATTGGATAATCTATGTTTGTTTTTAAGTAAACATGATTTGATCAAAACTTGATAATCCCAAGGATTAGGCCTCATTTGGTTGTTAACTTAGGTTAGGCCATGTCCACCGGTCCTAGACGGGTGGATTTAAAAGTTGGTTAAATGGGCTAAAAATGCAATGAACCCGCAGTGCTCAAACAAAACTTAATTGCCATACAAGGACAGGATGTGAACGTAGTTGATATAAGTTTTGAGTTTTTCCTCATAAATATAGCAATGCTAGCTTCTTCTTTTTTTTTTCTTTTTTGGGGCAAGACAATGAAATTCTCAAAGAATTAGCTTCCTCTATTCAAAGAACTTCTAAAGAATTAATTGTCTAATTACGTATTAAGTAAACCCCACCCCTTCCATCACGGGGAAGATAATTTGTTTTGTAGTAAGAATACATCCTTATTTCGTCATGATGATTGATCAAGAAGTAATGGCATTTCATGCTTGCGCGTACTAACGTATAATTCACGAATGAATTAGTAGAGTAATGCTAAACCATGACCGCCTAATTAACTTGGTGAACTATTAAATGTAGTGATTACACGGAAAACCAAACTAATCCAATTTGTAAAAACTGACAAGACCAAAAACGATGACAATCTTCAAATAGAAAAATACATGCTACTATTATTTCCTCCGAGGTGATATTCATGCGTAGTTAGACCACTCACTTTATGATATCATTCTGAGGTAATATTGATGTCTAAAACATTAAAAAAAGAAAACGAAAGAATAGAAAAAGAAAAAGTCTGAGAAAGGACGCCAGACAAGGTTTGGACAGACCTACACAGAACCACGGCATCACGTGTCAATCAGGCGACTTGGTAAAGAATGAATACCAACTTTCAATTTTGCAGTGATGATAAAGAAACCAGCAGCGTCTTAAGTTTGTTGGTACTATATTTTTGCCCTGCTCTTCAGTCTTGTGAGCGGTGATGAGTTGAACAGGTGTTACCGAGTTGCAAAATTCATTCCAAAATTTCATAACTTTATTATTGAGTTGAAGTGGTCGATATGGTCCATATGTTTTTTGAATTCAACGTGCATTCTTGGACGTCAATTTAAGGTAGAAAGACAGACTGGGAAAAACATGAAAAATGGGCGCCGCCCATCATCCAATGCCATCATCATGTTACTGTGAAGCCCTTTCACACTACTTCCATAGTAGAGTAGACTCCTTTCTAAGCTCAAGAAAACAAATATAGGTTGTTTTGTTTTTTTCTAAGCTGCAGAAATCAGCCTGCTCTTAAGTAGTTGGAAGTTGCCAACACCTCCTATCACTTTTTTGGCATGGATCGCCTAGAAGCTTCATCTAATTAATGGGAGGATATATAAATTTGTCCTCAATTGACCTGCTTTATTTGCAAATCAACTTCAACTGCTGCAAAAGTGCTACCCCAAGTCCTCCTTTCTATACCAGGACTAGTTGGTTTTGCATCCTGTTTATTGTCCCCATTCGTTTGATAATTGACAAAAGTTGTTAGTTAAATTAATTTCATCCTACAAAATTCAACCATCAATCTCATTTGATTACACAATTAATAAAAACATCAAAGGCATGACTTGAGTAAAAGCTAGGTCTTGCTAGCTACAACTTAATCTAGCTCATCTCGAGGATGTGTGTTTTTTTAAAAAAAGAAGAGGGGAATGACTGTAAATAATAAAATTTTGGGTTCAAAATCTTTTTTAAAAAAAATTTCTAATTTAGCTTGTCATTCAAAAACACTTGATCAAGATATGGAATTCAATTATTGTATACAGTATAATGTTTGTAGACGTGTGGAAATCGCACGCTCAGGCTCAGTGAATGAATCATTAAAGGGAAATCAACTCCCAAACTTCCTTTCTTTTCCTCAGCCGTCCAATCCCCATTATAAGTAGCTTTGAATACTTAATTCATGTCAGCATCAGCCACCAAAGAACGCTTGTTAAAACCCTTGTAAATTTTGTAATTGCTTACCTACTCCGAGTGTGTGTATAGTAGCCAACTCTTATCTTATTAGCCATCAGGATATGACCCCCCTGTATATTTCTATGGCCTGGATTGACTTTTATGGCACGACAAAGTTTTCAACCTGAAAATAAATAAATAGTAATATTGCCAAGTCACTCATCATTTGACTTGTAGACTTTGCAATTTTTCAGCAATTTGGTGTTCTCTCCTCGTGGGTTGACATGGATAATTGACTTGTATTTATTAGCCCTCCTTGTTTCATACTTTCATCTTCTTGTAGCCTACCTTGCCTTAGTTTCCACAGCTGACAAGTACAACGAGACTGAAACACAGTGCATTTCCTGTACCTAAACGGCTACGTTAAGTTTGTCCAAATTTTAACAGTTGAACTTTTTTTTTCTTTTTTCAAACATGTTTGAATTGCTATTTTTAGGAGTTTTTATATAAAAAAATATATATACTGTATTGATGTATGTAAAGTAAAAAAATGATTAAAAAATATGTTCACGAAAATTGTAAAAATTTTTCTACAGAAACCCCAATCCAATCAGAAGCTATCCTTGTGGTGTAGTTAAAATTGTGAACATTCCATAATTGTAGTAACTTATGATAAAAGAATTCAGTCATTGCCTATGAACAAAGTAAATTACCAAATTCTCATACTTTAACGTCGGTTATGATACTCTTAGTTGGACTAGCTTATGCGATGCGTGGACAAGATGACTACATAATCAATTACTACATCCAGAAATCAAACAATCAAATCAATTGTGAAAAAACAAGAAGCAACAATCAACTTAGTAGTCTTTTCGCCGGAACAAAAATACTAATTTAATGGTAACCCCCATTGTACTTGCAGTATATGTGCCTGAGCTTCACATCTTCTTACTTTTTTCCCTTTTCATGGGGGTGTGGGAGGGGGGGGGGGTTGGAGAAGATTTTATCCTCGTGAACGATTTGTGATGTTTGATTTACGAAAATCCCAGATTACCTATTACCATTACTTGATATTATCCTTTTCTTGGTCGGATAAATAGAGGGAGGGAGATGAAAACAAATTCAAAAGAGGGGAAAAAAGAAAATTCTTGAACCTACAAGAGACAGGGAAGATGATCCAAAAACATCACACAAGTTTATATTCTCTTTCTTGTGGAACTAATTCACATATTCTTATTTGGTCCCTATGCATTCCTTTACTCAGAGGACGTTCTTTTTCCATGACCATGACATCCTTATTACATCATTTGGTTTGAGAAACATCTTATTTATATTATAGCTAGTTATGCCAATCCCAATAGAAGAATTGGGGGGCTGGAATCAGGAGAGGGCTTACATCATGGAGGACCATATTGTGTTTTAGTTTCCGTGGAAGAATGATGGAGTTGAGAGATGGGTTGGATGGACCTACTCTTTCTTTTCTGTTGCTTTTCTTCCTTGGTCATAAATCATGATTGCTAAATAGAACAAGTCGCCATTGCTACAAAAACTTGTAATAGCTCCGCGCATGACACATGTTTTCTCTGCTTTCTTTGAATTTTGTGGTACATTTGTTTTCACTTATGATCATGATATGATCGGTCACTTTGTCTTCAAGTCTAACTTTAAATAAAGGTTAGCGGGAATATCCATTGAGGATATAAAACTCATTTCTTTTATTAGCACTAGACATGAGATAATATATATCTCCTTTTTTGTTAACAAGTGAAAAAAAAAAGTTGATTTAATTGTTTTGAAGGAAACCGGGCCAACTTTATTCAAAGTTGATAATAATGTTTCATTGCACAGGAGTAGGGGAAGGGGAAGTAGGGACTCCAATAGTTGCGTTGCAATCTTCACCTTGCTTGCTCCTTGTGATGATCCAATAGAAGATTACAATACACACATCTTAACAGGAATCATATCAATGGTACTCTTTAAACTTTTCATTTTATTTGTTTTAGCAATAAGGTCTTTAGGGGCTACCGATACAATTGTATGGTGACAATTCATGCTAAACCAAGTGCATAAAGAAGAGTGGCCTCTAATGGTTTAAAGATTCATGCATTTACAGAACTTTCGATGTAGCCAACTCCATTTTTAGGACTTCTTAGGAAGTTTAGAAATGCATTGATAATTCATGAATTGTCACAATTTGACTTCAAAGCTTCAGCTACGTGAATTTTCTGACTTGTCCAATTCTGTCCAATTCTGACTTCAAAGTTTGCATATTAAGAAATTACTTGGAATTAATTAAAATAAGACAGGTAGACGCAACTGAAGATAAATATAAGCACGAATAAATTTGTCAATCTGGAAAAAGGTAAGTGAAGTTTTTCCAGAACCCAAATTGTTCAACGATAAAATTTCGTAGAAACAAAACCTCATGATGCATTTATTCAAAAACATTAAAAATATCACCACCAAAAAAAAAAGAATATTTTGGAAAAAATTAGTATATAATTTTTGCCTATTATAAGATCTTGGCGTCTACGTTTTCACGTCCAACTCAAAGGGGCGAGGAAGGTGAAACTGCTCCTGAGAATTCTTTATGCGGTCAGTCTATGTTGAGTTTGACATATTATGTCATGTGTTCTGACTACGAAAATAGGGTAGCAGCCTTATCTACCCAACAATATATATGCAGAAGGCAGGTTTGACTTGAATCCCAATTAATTTAGAACGAAAAAAAAAAAAAGTGTATGTGCAACAGATTACCTAACTTGAATAATTTTATCATATGTATTATCCTCATAAATTAGGCCAAGATTTTGAAGCATCAACATGCATATATAACAAATGGTACGTAGATGTTTCATCGGCTGACTTTGTTGTGATGTAAGAAACGAAGAACAATTACAAAAAAAAAAAAAAAAAAGGGACTCAATATAAGAACATTAGGCTTGGATGGCAGAAAGAAGTATATCAAATTAGGAGCTACCAAATTCATCACCTTTTCTTTTTGGATATCCTAAAGGAATTTAGTTGGCGTAGTTCGAAGAACAATAATAGTGCTGCAAATTAATCGAACCATACATCTATTTTAGGAGGATTTGGGAGGATTTGGGAGGATACGGGAACTAAAGGCAATAATCAAATGTTGAGATAAAATCATGTTTGCCATAGTGTTGTTTATTCTATGCTCAACTATGCATATAGAAATCCATTGAAGTCCAAATAGTATCCAAAATTTCGGCATTATCAAATAGATTAGATCCTTAATTAATAGATAATTAAAGCAGTGGTTAATACATGATGCTATGCTTCTTTTTTTGTTGAAAATGAATTTTAATTCGCCAATGACTCCAATAAATCATTTAAGTAAGCAAAAGTTTTGTTGAACTGCTTATAAAACCTAGGGTCCGTTATTGCTAACTAGTGGCTAAATATGAACAGATTCATCACTTTTGAAAAGAGTACTTTGCACGCTTGGTTGGAGTCAAAATAATTGTGTGTGTTTTTGAGAGGTTGAATTATCATTGACGTATCAAGTTAGGCCTCTTTGCTTGATCTCATTCGGCTGGATTTCCACCTAATCTTGAAAGGAATCAATTTTCTTTAGGTAATTAGTCAATGGCTTAATCCTTTTTGTAGGCATTAGGCATTGCTGCAGTCTAAAACCTTTAGACTTGCGTCGTTCGTCAAAAAAAATATATGTATATAAACGAAAGATTTGCTCAAGTTTTCAACGCAGATTAGCAAGACACGCAGGAGAAAAAAATTGGTGTCAAAAGAAATGATGACAGAGATGGTTTCCGATCAGATCAGCATCACGGATCTTAATCTTTCTTTGCTTGTCAACCCATAACAAAACATATTAACTGCTACTGCAGCTTTTCCCTCTGAGTTTACGCGCACATAAACTGACATTAATCCAACATTACTATTCTAAAAGGGAAAAAACAAAATTGGACACTCCACTGTTTAGGTAATTGTGAATGAATTGAATCCACTGTAATAGTTGTTAATAATGATGATTCTAACTGTTTGGATAATATTTGGTCTCATATGGTATAGAGATAATGTTGACTCGTACTGTAACATGCAAATAATGAGTCTAGCTGTTAAAGTACTCGTCTTTACACCGTTCGTGTGTTAACATAAAAGAATATGGAGCAACAAAGAAAGTTTTGTCAACTGTGAATGATGATCAGTGACACTAAAGGAATAATCAATGTAGGAAAAAAATAATTAGTAGACCTCTAGTAAAAGAACCAATTAGAATTGAGAGATGAATCAAGTTATTCGATACCTGAATCAAGTTAGATTTGATGAGAGCTCGTTCGAGTTTGATTTGCTAACTAATTAAACTAAATTTAAATAGTATTTTGTGTTTAATAAAGTTTCAAATTCAACTTGAACTTGGCTCGATTAGTATAAAAGGAAAATTTACATATTAAAAGTTCAAAACTGCTCGAGTTCAATTTAAATTTAATTTCATAAAATTGCGTTTGAGTTGGATTCGAGAAGTAAACAAACCAAATTTGAACAAAATTGGAAACTCGTCAAAATAATCAATCAAACATGAATATAAAGACATTCGGTTTGTTTAGTCTCGTTTACGCCCATAATTAAAATCACACTCCGACTAAATATTGTCCTCTTGCTGTAGTTAAAAATAAAAAGATCGTATCTTTGGTAGAAATTTCCACAGACCCAAATTGAGTACCATTGCACTTGCTGGACCAAATTTTTGGTAGGTCCTGAAGGCTGTTACCAGTGCCTCGTTGGTTGTGGGCTCATGTTGTCTCTTGGGTTTTACATGCGGCAGCCACCACCCAATTATGAAAACTTTTCCTCTTGGATCAGCAGACTTGTTTCTCTAATTGAGCCAGATCAAATGGTACTGCACCATTCCTAATTGAGCCTGGGTCATTGGTACTACAACACGACCAACATGGCGTCTGTCTTTCTCCGACCAAAAATTTATGAAGGTACGGAGGTGGAGTCCAATTCTCGATGGGGTATCTAGTTGATTTTTTTTTTTTGTAGACAAGATCATTCAATTTAATAAATCTGCAGTAATGACAGAAATATATCAAAATCAAATAAAATATAACATAAATATATATAGATCTGATGACAGAAATATATCAAAATTAAATCAAATATGACACAAATGTATCTAAATCTGAAATTAGTTGAAATCCCAAGTTGAAGAGGGGTTAATTTTTGCTTAGATACCTAAAGAATGGCTAAACTAAAGCATGCAAGTTGGGATAACACTACTGTTTGTTTTTGGATCTTACTTTGGAATTTGGATGAAGTCCGCCAAATTTTGCGTGTTGATTTCTGATTATTAGTTTTTCTCTTTGTAATTAGGCCTTGGGCCTCCTTTTTAAAAAAATTAAAATTAAAAAGAGTACCATTTCCGTAAAACTTCCAGTTGCCTAAATAATTAAGTCCTCAATACACCTTTCTCTTACAAAGTTCAAGGGTTGAATGGACAAACTTGTTAGATTAAATTGAAGACTCTAATTTTTGGTGGTTGGAATATCCACAATTAAGGTCAAATTATAATCCGTTCATGGATCTTTTATTGGCAAAAATTCACTTTTCATCCTCATTGTTTGGAGTGTTGAACAATTTCATCCCTAAAGTTGAAGTCAAAACACATTTCATCCTTATAGTTTTATAATTTTGACGAATTTCATCCTTAAAGTTTCATGCAAACACATTTCATCCTCATAAATTCATAAATTTAACTAATTAAGAACAATTGATAGATTGCCAAGTAATTTGAATAGAATATTATCACTTGACCACAACATGCACATTAGTAAAATGCAAAAAAAATATTGGATCAACAAAAACCTCAAAAATCATTTTTTAATTCATTTTCTTATTAAAAAAACTAAAAAATTTTCAGCCCCCATTATTCTCTTCTTAATCACAAATTGAACAAAAAGATTGAGAGGAAACGAAGTCATCGAAAGAAATAACCCCATTATAGCCAATTGGATAAATCTTTCAAACAATTCCATTGCAACCAATTGAAGAAAAATATCAACGTGAAAGAAAGAATTGTTTAGATTGTTTTTTATTTGCAAACTTTTGTTTTGTTGATCATATACATGTTTTTTTAAATTGTCTATCGATCATCTAATCTATTTTTTTATCTCGCATATATTATATCACAAATTGAAAAAAATAATCTCTTACCCGAACACACTCATTATTATTTATATAATTTAATAAACAATCAAATTAAATATTAATAATACAATTATTAACAGGGCATGCTAGTCATGTGATGATACTCTGTCCAAATTGGTTAACAATCATTCAATTTTCCTCAATCGGTCAATTTGATGAAAATATGAGGATAAAATGTGTTTGCATGAAACTTTAGGGATGAAATTAGTCGAAATTATAGAACTACGAGGATGAAATGTATTTTGATTGAAACTTTAGGAATGAAATTATCCAATACTCCAAACATTGGGGATGAAAATTGCATTTTTTCCATCTTTTATTTGCTAGCCAAAAAGATTTATTTATTAAGAAAAAGCCAATAAAAAGAAAAGGAAGACGAAGAAGTATCACAATCCATATGGCCTCATAAGTTATGGAATTCCTTTTCTTCTTCTTCTTCTTCTTGGTTTTTTTTTAAAAAGCGAATTGAATTCCTCTCTATAAACCAAAGGGATTGAATTTCTCTCACCGAATAAAACGATCTAGACTATCTTTTTATCATTATGTTTGTAAAAGATCTTGGGATCATTTCCTCTTTTTCCCCCTTTTCTTCTACCTATTATATAAAAAAAAAGTGGAGTTACTATAGTAGCTCCAATGATTGCCAAGTGGATCCCTCTCAATTTGACACATGGCCCATTCCTTTTTTTTTCTTCATTTTGCTTTGTTTTTTCTTTTGTTCACTTTATTTCCTTTCTCCTTTTTGATTAAAGATAATTAAACAAATCCTCATGTACACTGCAGGTTTGTTATTTAGTTTCCACTTTGTACTCCATTTTTTCCCCTATCATCCTAATTAATCATTTATTCTATTTTTTCTCTATTTGATTAGTTGATGCATTTTCTTTCATTTTTGTCCATAATTAACTAAATGAATGATTTCATTATCGGAGATCAAGAATGGGTTTTGATATTTCCTTTTTCCATAGTCCAATAATTATGATTCATGATCTTCTACTTTTAATGTCTTTTTGGTATATACTATTTGATATTTTTTTTTTATCATTTTTTGCGTCTTGATCAGCAACGTTTGCTTATTGCTTTTCTCACCTATTTCTTCTTCATCTGACTTTCTTTTCTGCCCAAAATAGGTATGTGATGCTGTGAATATTTTTCCCCAAATCTAAAGAAACATTTTTTTAGTTTTTTATATTTTATTTATTCTGAAACTACTTTTTGATCTTTTTATTTTTGGAAAAGGCTGACAACAAGACGGGTGGTGATTACATGAATAATTTTTAGGCTAACAATGAAAGAATTGTAACTACTTTTCCCTCATAAAATAAATAACACCATTATGTAGATTCATTCTAATTCTAATTTTTTATTTATTAAAATTGTTATTTGATAATAGGGTGACAGTACTACAGTAGAGGAGAAAAAAATCTAATAAATGAAAATCCAAGGTAAACGATGATCAGGAAGAAAAAAATGATGCCTATTAAATTAAAAATTAACCAGAATCTCTTAATTTATGGATAGGTAATTATATTTTAATTTATATAAAGTTTATTAATTGTGAAAAGTGCTTATAAACTGGATAAGGTGGATGACGGGTAAAATAAATGTTGGTGCTAGCAATTTAGAATGTGAAGATAATATTTTATATCTCTTCATTCAACATTTTGAACGACTAGCTTGTATCCATAATAGGTAGTTTATTTTCATGGTTTTAATTTTAGCAAATGATAGCTTGGAAATAAAAGAAGTGCAAAATTAGATTTCAGAATCTTTTACTTAAACTGGTTCTATATGACTTTGTACTCTTATCCCTTTTTATTGCCCATAATGATAGATAATGTAATTAGAGTTCGAGATGATTGTTAGGCATAGAACTGGACATATCATTACTATTTGGCAAAAGAAGTTAATAATATTTTGTCGATTTGACTAGCTAAAACAATTGCAGTTTTCAAAGGAATGCATTTGGTGGTGGAAGTTAGTATTGAGGCTTTTAGCTTAGAGTGTCACTCTACAAAATATTATTAGAAAATTCTATTTTGATTAAGAAGACATATTTGCAAACAAATTGTTGGATTTGAATTTGCATATGTAGATTTACAAATATGGCAATTCATGTTTTTATTTAAACTTGTTATACGTATTCTATAACTATTTGGTTAGATAATGTTTTCATCTATTTGTAATGCTATTAGACATGATTTAAATGGACAGATTAACTCGCTCTTTCTCTCAAAAAAGAAAGAAAAATATGCAAGTTTGTATTTTTGTTATTGATGTTGAAGATAGTGACAGGTTTTTGTGGCTTTCTATATTTTTTCTAATTATTAAAATGTTAGAAACATTATGACTACTCTTTATTTAATTACAACTAAAACTATATTGCTATTAAACCGATAATGCACTCATAATGGATTTGCTTTCTTTTCTTTTTTGGTATCATTACGTACACATAATATTGGATAAAAATTCTTTTTCCAAATCACAATGAATTGGGGTTAATTTTATATATGAAATTTCTTTTCACAGTAAATTTTAATTATTTTTATAATTAATTTTTTTCCTATATTTCTATTCAGTATGTACTAAAACATTTGTTACGATGTATTTAACTAATGTTCTAGAGGCCCTGGCTGTGCGTTGTACAGCCGAGGTACCTCTAGCTTTCATGATAGGAGGGGCCTTAACTCGGCTCGGGTCGAATTGCTATACTCCTTATCTTGATATGTTTTAACCACAAAATTGGACCATTTGGCTTGTCTATTAGCGATTGAGGCACAAAAATATCTCTGCCCTTTTCGGCTCTTTATTTCCCTATTCTGCTGCTACTATTATACCTTTCCTGCCTTATCCTTTTTCCCAGTCATCTTCTTCATTTCCTTGAACCCCATGGCAACTCTCAATCTCTCTAACCTGACCAAAACCCTAAACCCCAGCTTCCAATCCCACCCCAAAACCCCGACTTTTCTGCAATCTCTCCCCAACCCATTTCCTTCTGCCTCCCCATCGTTTCTCCCACTCCAGAAATCCATCCAATTGTCAAGAATCCCGCTTGTAAAAGCAGCTTCTGATAATAATGACTTCTCTGCTAGGAGAAGCAACAGCAGCAGCAATGAGCCGAGAGAGACTATTATGCTACCTGGCTGTGACTATAATCATTGGTTGATTGTCATGGAGTTCCCGAAAGACCCTGCTCCTACTAGAGAACAGATGATTGATACTTATCTTGAAACTCTTGCCAAGGTTCTTGGCAGGTAACTCTATTTTTTTTCCTCTCTCTCGAATTTTTCCACCCTTTTAGTTTGGATTAGATCCTTTTTTTGGGGCCTGATAATGTTATAGCTTGTGTTTTTTTGGCATGGCTATCTTAAAAACAGCATTTGTGTGAGTTGGTGTTGAGGTTTCACCAATTTGGATGGGGGTGTTGTTTGTGCGGTTATTTGATTTTGTCTGGATGAACGGTTGAAATTGTGTGCTTTTGTGCAAATGGGATATTTGGAATGCTGAATGACCTCTAAGAATTGATGTGAAAGATTGAATCTTTGGTGAGAAAGTTTGAAGCTTCTTTTTGGTATTAAAGGGGAGGATTTTGAATTTAAACAATAGTCTTGTATTGCCTAGCTACATAGCTGAAATTTGTTTAGAGTTAGCTTGGTCTGAAGTTTGGCAAAGATCATAAATCAAGAAAGAAACATCGTATCCGTTAGGAAATAATGTACCTCGTTGGGCTTTAATCTGTATTTGGGGAAGGTTCTGGTGAATTAATCTAGACTGACTCTGCGTAGCATGTAGGACGTTATGTTATCTACGTATGTGATTGTTGTTCATGATAAAATTTTGGGAAAGACTATGACTTTAAATATGAAACAAGGGAAGGAAGGAGATGAATACTGTCTCTGTTGATTGAAGTGCAAGTTTGTTACCGATCTTTAGTTGTAGTCCAAATTAATTTCCCTTGCAAAGAAAGAGACCTTACATCTCCTTTTCTGTCAATTGATCTTGATCTGCAACATTGGAAAGAGCAAAATGTTCCTAAGTTCCTAACATCGTTTGGGGTTACTTATGTGAATGAATCAAGAAAATGTCTTGACGCATCACATCTAGGATGTTGTGGTAAAGATGCTACAAGAATACTATAATGAACATTTAAGTAGTTTCATCAATGTGGTTTTATGTGAAAAATTATGTTTATCTTTTGAAATTTCTCATATGTTGGGTCATCTCTCTGTTTGTCAGCATGGAAGAAGCAAAGAAGAATATGTATGCCTTCAGTACGACCACATACACTGGATTCCAGTGCACTGTAGATGAAGAAACATCTGAGAAATTCAAAGGTTATTATTGTGTGAGAATGTAAAATTTGAGTTTACAATGTTATTTTGCAGTGGTCATGATTTTTTTGGGGATAATTTCGGAAACCTCCCTCGAGATTTCTAACAATTTCACCTAGTATTCTTGAACTTTTCAATATTACACTTACCTCTCTTGGCCCTACAAAATGACCATAATAGCCTTAATATATTAATTTTTTTTCATGCAATTAAACAATCCACTCCTAATCTTGTTCATATGAATACATCACACAATAAGACATTTAATGAAAACCAAAATAGAATTCCCTTGTGGAATAATCGATTATGTCCTAAACAGAATTATAACATATTAAAAATTAATTTTAACTTTGCTTGGAGGATCTGGAGATGAATAGAAAAAGATGTAAATTGGGTTTACAAAGGATAGGGATGGTATTGGTACTCCAATATTGGAGGGATAGGATGTTGTATTGATGCGGTTGTTGAAATTTTTTGAGTTTAGCTATGCAAATTTTTTAAATTTCGATCGAGGCTTTAGAATTTAGGGATTGATGGTGGTAATGGTCATGATGATAATGGTACTAATTTGAGATGTGGTAATATGAAAGGTTTAAAACAGTAGATACAAGGGTTGACAATGAGTTTGAGATTTTGTGCATGTTTAATAGTTTTTAAATAATTTTACAAGGTTAAATGAACTTCACAATTTCATGAGGCATTTTGGGTTATTCATTCAAAAATTTGACCATTAAATAGTTTTTGTTACGAAAACGGTAAACTCAGGGAGGTATATGTAATTTTTCAAACCTCAAGGGAATTAGGTGAAATTGTTAAAAATCTCAAGGGAGGTTTCTGAAATTATTCCTTTTTGGTTGGGTGAGGATTTCATCATCTTGATGTACTTGTCATCTTCTATTTTCATATTTTGTAGGAATGCCAGGGGTTCTGTGGGTCCTTCCAGACTCTTATATAGATGTGAAGAACAAGGACTATGGAGGTCTGTTTTAGGAATAGCTGTTCTGCTTTAGTGATTCATTTTATTCCGGATGCAGCCTGAAGTTTTTATATTTTTGTTTTAGGTGACAAGTATGTAAATGGAGAGATAATACCTTGCCAGTACCCTACTTATCAGCCAAAGCAGTCTAATAGATCCAAGTACAAGAGCAAAGCATATGTGAGGCAAAGAGATGGTCCTCCACCTGAACGAAGAAGACCAAGACAAGGAGCTACTCCAGAATCTGCCTCACAATGAGCTCACTGTGAGTTTCAAATCTTCATCCTGGTTCTCCGTACGGACGTTTTTTTTTTTTGGTCTTCAATCAAGACGGTTGTGAATGTGCATTTTGTGTTTCTTTGCCTTCTCTGCTGAAGAAATATTTTGTTTTCGTAGTCTTTTTTTCTGATCAACTCAGTTAAAATGCTTTTTGATTGTTGTGTTAACTCTGCCTCCTTGCAGGTTGTTTTTCATTTTAGAGTTGTCTAGGAAATATTTATCAGAGAGACGCCCATAGTCAAAGGTTAGGAGCGCCTGCGAAAACCTCAAATTCTTGTTCACTGTGTTTCTTGGAGATGCCAAACTTGTAGTCTCATCACGAGTAAGAAGAATCAAGGTTGTATGAGCGTGTAATGAGCAACCGGCTCTCAGGTTCATTGATGAAATTGTTTGAGCTGATGTCGGATACTAGTAGTTCCAATTTACGGTACTTGCTATCAAGTTATTATACACCCAATAGACAAATCTGATGTTTGTAGATGACTTTGCAATGGTGTGCCTTTTCATCCCTTGAGCAGAATACTTGAAGTCGCAAAACCACGTTATTTATCTGTTACATTTAGGGGAAGCCATAGATGGGCTGCCTCCACAAGGATATGTGCTTTGCAGACTTGTGACTCAAGGCTCTGCCTTCTACAATTGTTGCTACTTGATGCCACCTAGCAACTTATCAGCTGTTATTGCCATATATATAATCTGATTCTTCGCGCTGCAGGACAAACCAACTGCATGATGAAACGGTTTGTGAAGCTCTTTGAAGTCAATCCATTTGATCTGAATTAAGAGTTTTATATCTAACTTCGAGATGAAATACGTAAAATATGCTCCATCTGCTGTCAACAGTCAACTGTCTCAAATTATCATCCTTCCCCACTATTTAGAAGGTCGGTAGAGATTTCGATTTGATCCCTTCTTCATGGCTGCGTTTTCTTGAGCAGATTGTCAAAAAGAAGGGGTAGTAGTTTGTGTTTATGGGATTAAGCATGTAAACAGCCGACATTTCTCTCGATTTTCATCAAGCCAAATGCTGCACATGCCCCTGGGCAGCAAAAACGAAAGATGCAACTGCTTGGCATGCTGATCACTGAACTGGCTTCAAATCCTCGGTCCCGAAGCCTAGCTGTAGCAATTCGGTCGCTTTTCCACGTGGACTCTTCACGTTATCCGTACTAAGATTGATGAAGCTGATGCCAACTTTATGAGACAAAAGACGTGCTTTCACGTGGAAGAGTCTGGGTGAAGCGACCGAATTGTGACCGCAGGGCTTTGCAACTGAGGATTTGAAGCCGAATTGTCAAACCGTTTTGCACGTTAGGTAAATAACTTATTTTGTAGAAACGATAATATGTAACCAAATTTCCAGCCAGCATCATTAATCAACTGATGCTGAACTGTAATTCCCCAAATTTCTTTTGAATGACCAGTTTTCAACCATTTTTTCTCCGACACTATCAGTAAAGACTGGAAACTAGCCCTTCCAGCTTAACAATAAGCTGGAATGTCATCATCTGAAATTGACATTTTCGTTTTGTCTTACAGATTTATAATAGCCAAATGCAAGTTGTGTACGAAATAAAGCTAGCTTTTCAATAATGTGACTTCTATATTCAATTTTTCCACTATTGACATGAACAACAACTAGTCCTTTCACGTTTGCTTTCCCCCCCTCTTGCCCCCATATTGTACGTGTGGATAAGAATCCAATGGCTAACATTCTAATTCTGTTTGAGATACACATCTTCAACAGACCTCAGTAGTTTTGCAACTACCAAGAATTGAAGTTCCTTTCATTCTTCTCTGATGGCTTTCTATGGCTTCAAGGGAGATGTCGATGAGTGTTACTGGACTCCTTATATGAGCAGTACTTGTGATTATGATGCTCTTCTTCCACCTCCAGCTTCATTAGCATATTCTTCATATGAGGTGAATGAGCCAAGATTATATTCTTACAATTTCTTTGATTCTTATGCCACTCAACCAGTACAGAACTACTCTGTGCATAGTTTTTCTGAACCGAGGCTTATCCAATATGAGCCACCTCCCTCCTATGGTGTCGATTCCTTTTATTCTCGGACAAATTACACAGTCTCTTACTCCACCTTAGAGTTTAACGAGCCTGAGTGGGATGAATATGATCCAACACCTTATGGTGGCGGCTATGATCAAACTCAAACCTATGGCAAACCTCTTCCTCCCTCAGATGCAATCTGTTATCCTCGTTCCACCCCACAGCCAAATGGTGAATTGTTGGGCGGCTTTTCATATGCATCCATTCCTTCAGCTTATGGAGAAAAAGATGGCCATTCAACGAAGCCTGATGATGGACGCAAGCCTGCAGACACCAAAGAGCAAGAGCAAGAATCCCTTGATGGTGATGGAGATACTGTTACCGAGGGAACTGATGACAATGTTAAGGACGACGACGACCTTGGGAAACCTCTGGAGGAAAAACTTGGTCATGTTGATGGGAAATTGCCGGAGCGAGAACCCAGGGATTTTGATGAAATTCCTTCATCTGATTATGGAAGAAACGGAGGATATGGTCATGAATGGAACAGGCAAGTACCATATATTCCGTATGGTTCTGGTTTGGAATCTCTGGACCTTTGTGACAGTATATTCGGTTATTGGCCCTGCTTAGCCAAAATCGAACGGCAGCAGAAATGTCCAGTTTGTGATGAAGCAAACAGAAATGACCCCTGGAAAAGCACAGCAGATTATCTTTTCGGAAGTCCCTATGGATATGGTGAGCAACAGGATGGAGGTAGTGGAAATTATTACGATAGAAGCGGAAGTTATTATCAGTATCAACATCAGTACCTACAGCAATGAGCATGGCAATCACAGAAGAGCAAGCAACTTCTTTGATGGATATTGACATGTATTTAATTCTGATTCACTTATGTTTACAGAAGATCATATTATGCATGTTTCATCTATTTAATTGGAGGGCAGATTTTAACTAATTAGTTTGAAGACTTGTACAGATACAGTGCAAACTTTGATTTGAAAACTCTGCAGATTTAATTTATCTGCGAGGAATGTCTGGAAGCGAACAGGTACAATGACAACATAATTCAAGCGTCTCTCACAAGGAAACATGGAAGATTAAAAATGAAGAAAATCAATTAGAAGACGGATGAAAATATGGGGGGTAATTTAATGCAGCCGACGGTAAGCAAAGAAGAAAAAGACCAACTTGAACAAGAAAAAAAGAATAGAAACTAAAATGAGGATAAAAGGATAAGATATCAAACAAGAAAAGGCAGCAACGGAATACATATATGCCTGGTAGAAACAGGAAAGCCCAAGTCAACAAACTCAAAGAAGAGGATAGAAACAATCTCGATTTTGTTAAGAAATTGGTACTGGACGAAATCCAGCAAGTTTATCAACAAAATTATCATTTTATCAGAAAAGGAAGAAGAGGATAGAAACCTGAATGCAAAATTAAGTTGCAGCTAGTTGATGATGATTCGCTTCTGGAATCTGAATGTTGGCTTCTCTTTAGTAATTTTACAGTTTGACTTTTTTCAACTCTTTCCAAGAATTTGACTATCAGTCTTAAATTCCATATCTAGAGCCTAATCTTGTCAATCCAAAGTCCAAGCCCACACCTGAATTGGGATTCGAGATGCCTACGAGGTATAAAACCTGATTTGGCAAATTTATATGTCAAAAAAAAATATAACAGGCTAAGATGCTAGAAAGAAAGACTATTAAAAATTTCACATGTGTTATTGTTTGGATTAATATTTTATATACTTTTAGTGTATATACTATCACCGTTAGATTATAACAATTAATTTTAATTAAAAATTAAAAATTAAAAATTTAAATATGTGTCATACATTCAACTCAATCGTATTAGTGATTACTAATATGATGATGTATATAAAATTAACTTTTACTGATAAATGTTTGTTGCTCCTACTTGGGCCACTTTCAGAGTTCCAACTTTGCCCATGATTTTTGAAAAGTTGCCCGTTGCTAAGGCCTAAGAGTCATTGGAACCCGATTTTCAACTTAATGGGGCCGAAGAGAGTTGGAAATCGCAGGCCTACATACATGGTGCAACTTGTTGGGCTCGTTGCAATCTCATGCAAAAATCAATTTGATTCGATCAAACTTGTCATTAGTTTAAACAATTCGACTTTGATCATAGAGAATTAATAATAAAAATTTAATACCATAAATACATCACTGAAAATCCATGACGCACCCCTAATGATAGCTCTAGAAAAAAAAAAAAAAAAAAAGGACAACGGTGTGGAAGTACCTTGTTCTGATACTGTGATGATACGACAACAATCGTTAGAAAAATATAGAGAAAATTAATTACCCGTTTATCCTGTGAACTCAACTTTTTTTTTTTTTTTTTTTTATCAATTGTCATCCCTACTCCTACTCCTACTCTATCTATGGGAGAGGTTCAACTGAGCTTATGGAGGTTGATAGTGACAGAATCACCACTGGACCAGACGAGTGCACTACGCACCCGTCTGGATTTGAAGCAGAGCCACAAGAGTGGCATTTTGGTGGGAAACAAGGTCCCCACCAAAGCCTTAAGGGTCAAACCTTGCCCCAAAGCCTGCCTTAAGGGCTTGGTGGTGGCCACCAGCCCAAGAGCTGGTGGTTCTGTGAACTCAACTTGATGAAGTGACAGTCTGTTGTTCACTTCTTCCATAGAAAAGTATTTATCTTTTGTCATTTCAAGTGCAGAATAATTTTTAAATGGTTAAAATTTGGGAAGCTGATCACGGGCAACTAATTGGGTTCCACGATATGTAGATTCTGATCTGGCGGTTGATATATAATCTGAAGTTAACAATAGGTTTATCATGCACATCACAAAAACAAATGAAATTTGAGCATGGCGGCTGAATATTTGTACCCATTCTGCGTCAAAAACATTAAAATAAGATGTTTATCAAGGGTATATAGTGATTTAATAGATGTTGGAATAGGAAATAATACAGAAAATGAGATAGAAGATATTTTACGGAAAAAATATCTCATTAGGAGTGTTACCATAATAATATCAACGGGCTTACTGGCTGGCATTTCCACGCAATCATTATGTTGCCAACGTCTACTAGACAATTGCTTGCCAAGTTACTTAAAGCAAGTATTCATTTTTCAAAAATGGCTTTTAGAATTCGTGAAACTGCATGTTTTCAAATTTGAGTTAGTCAACCAATTGACATTTTCACCTATACTAGTGTCCTGATTATCCAAAATAGTTCTATTCATCTGGCAATTTGAAATAGCTAAACTATTGAAGGTTTGTTTGTTTTTTTTTTCACAAATTCTTGCGAGATATGCCTGGACAATCAGTGAAAAACAATGAAAGCTGTAAAAGGTAATACTGATTCTAACTAAGTGCTGAATTCGTGTACTGGAGCTTAGCCCCAAATCTGCAACCCAAAAAACAAAAGGCGCATTTAAAGGCAAAAAAAAAAAAAAAAAAAAAAAGAGCGGCGAAAAGATTTCACTGATTCTTGCGTATACTCTTTTGTTTAGATGGCAATACAGATCAGCTGGGCAGCTTTTTTTTTTGCTTTGGTTGAGTTGTAGCGCTTTTTTAGCTTCGTTTTGTCTTTTTCAATAAAACGGCTATTTTACATTAAAAAAATTTCACTAAATTAGTCTCATCTAAGATTTTACGTCGCGCTATTCTGGCATATAGTCCTGTCAACTCTCATGTGAATGTGTCTATAAATCTTTAATATTTAATTTTGGGGATAATTTTAGAAACCTCGCTCAAGATTTTTGACAATTTCATTTAGTACCTTTGAGATTTTCAATATTATACTTAGCTCCTTTAATACTATAAAATGACCATAATAATCTTAAAATATTAATATTTTTCATGCGATTAAACAATCGGCTCCCAATCTTGTGCATATGAATGCATTTCACACAATGAGACACTAAACAGAAACAAAAACAAGATTCACTCGTGAAATAACCAATTATGTCCTAAATATAATTTTAATATATTACAAATTAATTTTAGCTTTCCTTGGAGGATTTGGAGATGAATAAAAAAAGATGCGTACTAAAGGTTTAAGAAGAATGAGGCTGGTGTTAGTACTCCAACATTTCAATGATAGGGTTTTATATTAATGTAGCTCGTGATTTTTTGTTTTGTTGAGATTGATGGTGCTAATTATTTTATTTTATTATTTCTTTATTTGTTTAGATTGAGGTTTTAGAATTTAGGGATTGGTGGTGGCGGTGACCATGGAGATGGTGGTACTGATTTACGATATAGGAATATGGATGGTTTAGAACAATAGACATTAGGGTTAAAAGAGGATTTGTGATGTTGTGCATGCTTCAATTTTTTTTTAGGAGCTTTATGAGAAAGTGAGATGAATTTCACAATTTCATGAGCGTATTCATTCAAAATTTTGACCATTGAATAGTTTTTACTACCAAAATAGTGACTGCAAGAGAGTTATGTGTAATTTTTAAGACCTCAAGGGAATTAAGTGAAATTGTCAAAAACCTCAAGGGTGGTTTCTTAAATTATCCCTTAATTTTGAGATAAATTTCAAAACAGTAGTCAAACAATGGGTGGGAGAGAGGAGAACGAGTCAAAGATGGGAAAGTTGCGGACAGGTAGGTGAAGACTCAAGGTACCTCGACAAAAGCACAAGACATTCCAATCAATGGTTGTACCATAATATCATTAGCTAGGCCTGGAAAGTCATGAGGAGGAAGAAAGTGGCTGTCTAGGTGCCACTATATTAAAGACAAATACACTGCTACAAAGTTTAAAAGGCGTCATTTCATTTGTTTATTGTCCTGTTCTTAGTCAGGAAGCCCGCGATTTCAGGAGGATTGTGGCCAATATTATGACCGCCATAGCAATTTTTATGTGCATTACTTTTTATCATGACAATTTATTAGCAAAATAATCACAAGCATGCTTGGAAACCTTCTTGTCACTTTCAAGAAGGCGAGTCTGAGTTATTGAGAGCTTTATACACGTATGTATGCATCTACATACGTATATAACAATTACAGTCGTAATAATAATAATAATAAATTTTTAGGCTTCGTTTTAATGGAATAATAATAAATTATCACCAGATAATAATAATAGTAGTGAGAGTGACGTAGCACATTATTTGGTGACTTCTATTGGTATTAATTAGTATGTTGTTGTGTGGCGTATATGGTGTTCCTAATATTTTTCCAAAGCATGGGTCAATGAAGTGAACAAAATGAAATTCTTGTATATTTGTGCTTTCTTTAACACTTTTTATTTGGTCTTTTGCCTTCAATAACTTGTTCACGGAATTGTATAATTAACAAAATAAAATGCAGTAAACAAAATGAAATTCTTGTATACTTGCGATTTCATTAACTTTTTTTTCCCTTTTTGAAGTGAAAAATTCCCTTTTTGCATCTAAACTCCATTATCCGTCAATAACTTGTCCACCGAATTGTATAATTAACAAAATAAAAACATACTTAGACAGAACAAAAGGCAGAAGAAAGATCCAAAGCAGCTCGAACCTCGTAGTTTCCGTCGTCGGATTCGCCAAAAGGGGACAAGGGATTATTCGTCAGCTTTGATGAAGTTTGTGCTTCTTCTTTCTTCTCCCAGATTATTCACGTGACATGATTGTCACTTTCTTGCCTGTTACCATGCAGATGCAGCTGCATCCAAGTTTAGACGCAAGCAATTTGTCTAGCTTTTTAGCTGGGCATATATGCTTCAAACTTACAAAGCCTATCCCCCGACTCAAATGTCCGTTACAATGGAAACCTAAATTAAAATTTTGCTTATTGATTCTAAAAGAAAAAGCTAATTTTGAATCTATTGAAGAATTGAAAACCTAGACAATGCTTCTTTGTTTTTGTTTTTTTTTTGGTGAACATAAATGAGAAAAAAATTAGTATTTTCTTTCTTTTTCTTTATACAAAGTTTCAAATACTAATGGAATCATTCAAGCCTCCAAGACGTTGTAATTAGTTAATTAAGTGCGTAATAAAGCTACATTTTTTATTGTCAATTTTTTCTTTATAGGTTTTATTCATCACTCAAATTATTAATGTTTCCCTATGTGATGCACGAGATAATTTTTTTTTTGTTTTGGGGGGGGGTAAATTATATCAGTTCATCACCATAAATGAATAACTCTTATTTTTAATGTCACCCTTTCTATCTTTTTTGAAACATTGATGAAGTGTGATTATATATTCTTCATAATTGAATACAAAAAATACTAAGATTAATGATTAAGTTAATTGACTAATAATTGTTAAGAATTAAATTATGCTCCTCAAAATTAATGAGAGACATAACAAAAATCTTGTCCAAAATTAAACTTTCAAAAATATTATATAAACTATTGATCCTTATAAAACACAAAAATGGACATTGAGAATTAAAACTCAATTTGGTCAAAAGTTGCAAAGCAAAACTAACCAATTATTAGAAGCACGAAAAAGAGTGGTTGAGAATTTAACTTCAAAATTCAATATAAAAAGTTAATTAGAATTATTAACTCCAAGAGACATGAAAAGTAAATTGCCGAGAATTGAACCTATGTCTTTATTAAAATAAGAAACTAAAACTATAAATGTTGAAGACGCGACAAACTTAGTCGACAATTAAAGTACGACAATTATAAAAAGGAAACGTGTAAAATTAATTTCAAAGATACGACAAAGAATTCATTGAGAATTAAATATGTACTATTAATTCTTAGAGACACGATAACAAAGTCGTAGAGAGTTTACTCTCAATTTTACTAAAAATAAGAAGCCAAAAATAATTAATTATAAAAGACGCGGGGAAAAATGCAATTTAAAGTTAGACCATAACATTTTTCATAAAAATGAATTATTATTGTTAATTTTCAGATATATGACAAATAAGTTGTTGAGAATTAACGTTTATATTTATTAGAAATCGGTAAATAAAACAAGTTAATTATTAGAGAAACGACAAACAAAGTCATTGAATTAGAAATCGATAAATAAAACAAGATAATTATTAGAGATACGACAAACAAAGTCATTGAATCAGAAACCGGTAAATAAAAAAAGTTAATTATTAGAGATATGACAAACAAAATCGTTGAAAATTAAACCATGTAATTTATTTTGTAAAAGAGACCGCCACCAATTCAATTTCCACCATAATATTTGCAAAAAATAGAAATGCATACATAAAAGTCTTATTGGGGATAACAATTAGTCGATGAAAAAACCCTTGAGGACTTAAGCAAGACACTCAATTTGATGAGGAATACAACAAAAATTTGTTAAGAAATTTACTAGACCTATGTTAATAAAAGAAACCAATACCACTGATTGATAGATACAAAGAAAAGATTAATTGAAAACTAAACAACCATTAGGAATACTATTTTAGAAAGATTTGAATAGGGGTTTATTTGGATGATTTATTTGAAATAATTACTGTAGCACTTTTTGTGATGTGATGTGTGTGAGATGAAAAAGGTGATTGGAATTTGTGAAATAAATTATTTTATTTGAAATCATCTCAATCCAAACATGTAATAATTTTCAAGACAAGAAATTTTTTGTTTGAAAATTAAACCACAAAATTATATTCCAAGAAAGAATGCCAACTATTAATTGTGGTAGACATGACAAATAAGTAATTGAGAACTATGTCCAAATTTTTTTTGTTGGAAATAAAATTTACAACTATTAATTTGCGGAGATAGGGAACAAATCCTTGAAAATTAAATCACAACATTTATTTGAAAAAAATGAGTACCTTATTTTATTACTCACGATTCTAGCCCCAAAATAGAAATACTTTTGAAACCTTTAATAATTATGCAAATCTAACTAAGAGACTTAAAAGCTTGGCAAATATTAATATCTCAACAGTTAACGACGAAAATTAAAGAAATAAACATAGTATATAAGTGGCCCGTTCAATTCGCACCGTAAACCCTGTTAGAGTCCACTCTTTTGCCTTCCTACTTCATATAGTCTAAAGCCAAGTTTTTTATCCTACTTTCCTCACCCATGGCCACATTTCGCAAAAACCACCTCACGCCATACCTGACATCTGAACTTCTTCTGCACCTCTTTCTTCTTCTTCCTCTTGCATCAGGGTCAATCCATGAGCTCCTCGTCAGCCAAGGCTTGCCGGCCGGACTTTTCCCTAAAGATGTAGTAAAATCATATGATCTTGATGAAGATGGGCTTCTTCAGGTTTACTTGGACAAGCCATGTGTGGCCAAGTTTGAGACCAGGGTTTTCTTTGACAGCGTGGTTAGAGCTAATCTTACCTACGGTGGACTTACCGGGGTGGAGGGTTTGTCTCAACAAGAGCTGTTTTTGTGGTTGCCTGTGAAAGATATCATAGTTTATGATCCTTCTTCCGGCCTCATTCTCTTTGATATTGGCTTGGCTCACAGACAGATGTCCCTTTCTCTCTTTGAAGAGCCTCCAGTTTGCAATCCTCAAAGTAATGTTTTCTCTTAATCCCATTCTTCAGTTTTTCTTACCTTCATCTATATCGTAGTAAATTTTTGTTTTTATTCTTCTGAAATTCTCTAGCCTCTCTGATTATCTTTTTTTTTTTTTTTTTCTAGAAGCGAAAAATAAAGAAGAAGAAGAAGAAGATTGCAAATATTAGGCTGTTTATGGTTCTCTGATGAAATTGGAATTTATGCTGCATTTACGTTTAGAAAATAGATTCCAATTTCCTTTAAATTCTGATAGAGAAGCAAAATGCTTTTTTTTTTTTTTTAAATTTTGTGGAAATGAGTAGTATAATGCATCAATTTAATATTGTTTAATTTTGTAAATTTGAATTGAAATGCAGATGAGGTGCAGGAGAAGATTGATGGCGAGAAGGGATTAATTCAAGTTCAGAGATAGAGGACTAATTAATTGCTCAACTTCAGCCATAATTTTGATATGATCTGATCTTGGTGTTGCATCTGTGTTTGTGAAACTGAAGAAAAGAATGACTGGGATTGTCATGTAGATGGCTATAGAAATGTAAAAAGAACTGACTAAGAAATGACTGAAGTTTGAGCCTTGCAATGCTTTGCAACCGCTTCCCAAACTCGATATCTTGAAGGGTCTCATTAGAGCTTATCAGTTATATTCTGTTCTCAGAGTTTTTTTTTTGTTTCTGCATTTGGATTCGATCGCCACTGAAAGCCAAAAAAAGAAAATGAAACAAATCGTCATTGTCATAGAAGAATGAACCCCTAAAGCAAAACAGTGACGTAAGTGTTTGTTTTAGTGTGCAACAAACTATGCCAAACGAAATATATTCAAGGTCTTAGCTCTCAAATGATTTACAGCAATTGACCATTTCAAAGAAATTAAGATAAATTGTACACCTAAAAGACATTTCTAGTTACCAATTCGGATCGAATTTTTGTAGGTCACAAGATCCAAACAATTTTAAATACTCAATGTTGAATTATGAACAGTATCTGCACCGTGAATTGTTTAACAGGCCTCAGTTGGTTGTTTGGAAACACATAACCAGTCATGTGTATGTATACATGACTGATGGATACTGCCACCTTTGTGAGACAACCATTTTATCCGATGACAATTGCCTCGGCCGAACGAAGGACAGCTTCAAGAATTGTCAGAAAAATGATTGGTGAAGGCACAGATATAACAGTCCTGAACAAGAAACAGAGCTGTCCCAGACCACTGACACATTATAGTCTTCTCTCCTGGATGCCCTTTTGAAATGGTTGGCAAATGGTATAATTTATTTGCATGACAATATTATAGCTTTAGGAACGGCATTGTGGGTCCAAGGATTATTTTTCTTCTTAAGCTTTTGGCAGACCAACGGCTGTGAATTCATGTGTTTGTTTCTGTGCTTGGATTTTTTATATCTTTATGACCTAGTGCCAGCTTTGGGTCCAGAGATGTGGTTAGAAAATTATGATTGAAAGTGAAAGTATCAGTTGAAATGTTTAATTTGGGTATTTTAGAAGGAATATTTGAATGCATGTATTAGGTGGTGAGGTCAATGTTGGTTCAGCTTTCTTAAGACTAAATGATTTCAAGTTTCTTTGACTAATTGCCAGACATGAAGGTTCACCCCCGAGTTCCTATACAAGTCCAATTGAACTCCTCCTCCCCATAATAGGGATGCAGGCAAATCAAACCTGTTGCGAGTAGCTTGTCAGGATCAAAAGTTTGGATCGAACTCGATTTGATCGAATTCGAGCTCAAGCTCGAGGTTGAGTTACTCACTTTGTGTAACGAGTCGAGTTCGAGCATCAGTAATAACTACTCAAATGCTCGACGAACTTAATCGAGTATCTATATTATTTATATATTATATATTTTAATTATGAAATGGCTATTATGGGCCCGTATTTTAATAAATTTACATGAAGTAATGTTCAGTGAAAATAGTGATGAATGGCAACATGGTAATCTGATAAATCTAAAATGTAAAAAAAAATTTTTAAAAAAAAGAAAAGAAAAACTCGAGCTAGAGCTCAATAAGGCTTGCAGTTTACTTGAGTTCAAACGAGTCGAGTTTGAGCTTAATTTCTATTATGTCAAGTCAAGTTCAATCTCAAATTTATATACTTGTTCGAACTCGAGTGGCACTGATAGTAATCGAGTTCGAGTTCAAGCATGGTGCTACTCAATCTCGACTCGGTTCAATAGCATCCTTACCCCATAGGATATGAGTAATGTAGATTGTTATCATTAGAAAAAAAAAAAAAAGACTAATTAGAAGGCTCGTGATTGATTATACCCCTTACGCCTACACCCACCCCCTCTCCCCCCAAAAAAAAAAAATGATTTCATTACTGATGGGTTAAATAAAATTAAACTTACATTGTTGATCGCTGGTCTAATCATATTGCAAAGGTTAAAAGAAAAGCAAGATATTTTAGCACAACCTGTTTACATTGCTTGTGGAACTATTTGTTACGTGATGCTTCATCAACCATGAAATGCAAAGCAAGTGGTCTTTGAGTAGAAAGAGAGTGAAATCTGATGAAGGTATGATTTATGATTGTTTAAATTGGTTTGGTTGTTATTGATTTGTTTAATTTTTTTTTTAAGGGAAGAATTGGAGAAGAGAGGGACCGGCATAGCAACCCATATGGTTCCCAATTGCAGCAAGCCCATCCTTACAATCCCACTAAATCGCATTGGTCCATAACCCGTCTACAAGTACCATAGTCCAGACCTGCTTTTATTAGGAGTCGTTCCACGGACATGGAACTAATTTATTTATTTATTTATTTTTTTGAATAATCTACATTATTTCTATCCTATGGGAGAGATAGCGCGTCTGAATTATTTAGGGTGACAAAATTAAAACAAGAGACTAACCTGAAAAAAAAAAATTAAAATTGGAGATGACTGAATGAGGATTAGCTTCATTGTATTCAATTCCTAGCAGGATATATGATTAAATCTCATAATATTACGAAAGGAAACTATGTGCAAAAAATGCCAAAAAAAAAAGAAAAGAGAAGTGATTATATCTTTTAAAGTCATGATCTGTTATTTTACTGAATCTCACTGATTATTTATTGTTCAGATCTCACAGGTAACATCAATAGATGAAATCTAATGAAAGAGAAATTAATCATCGATCCTAACCTGAAAAAACAAATAAAAAAAAAAACTACAAGAATAGGGGAGGCAAAGAGAATTTAATAGACAAAATTTCTTCTGCAAATCTACTACGAGTCGACACTTTGTGAATCATCTCATCTTCTACCTTTGGTGCCTATGCTTCTAAAACCTCTACAAACTTAGTACCATTAAAGGCTTCAGTCTAGACTCTCAGCCGTGATGTTTCTGATTGTTTCTTGTTACACGGATATAACAAAAAATCGCAACAGCCAAAGAAATAGCAAATCCACCAAGGATCATGTCTCCACCAGCCACAGATTTGTCGAAAAAATGGTGTCTGCTTCTTATATGCGTGATCGCAGGATATTCATTTGATCCCGGGTTCATTCTACCACCTGATGGAGCTGGAGCTGGAGCTGGAGATGGAGAATGAGGAGGAGAAGGAATAGGAGCTGCGATGTTTGGAAAGGCTCCTACTCTTCTGGTGCCGTGCGCATATCCGATAAAGATGCATAGCTCAGATAATACAAGAGAAACAAGAAGAAGCCTGGCCATGAGAGGTCATGCATGCGCAGAAGAATGTTTTCTTAGTTCACTGAATCAATGAGTAGATTTATATGCATGGTAGACGAAACAGGAAAAAATTCCTGAGCGTGCCTTTGTTTGGAATATTTTAAGAGAAAGTAGGTGAAGCTTCAGTGACTTCGAACTTTAAAACTTACATAATGATTTCAGATTTCCATTTGGAATGGGCTGTATCTTTGGATCTTATGGTGGTAATTTACCAAGGGAGGTGTGGTTTGGGGAAGTTCGTTCTGGGATATTGAGATTCATTGGATCTTCCTTGAACACTCCTGGATGGAGGACTGGTCAGAAATAGAATAATGCGAGGTTAAACACAACTGCCTTTTGACCCGCAAGTTCCAAGATTGCCCATATAATGAAGAATTATTCTGTGCAAGGAAACTAAGAGCCCGTTTGGATTGCTATTTTCATAGAATTTTTGTAGAAAAATGTACTGTAATGATTTGATATACATGAGGTTAAAAGTTGATTACAAAATGTGTTTACAGAAAACGTAAAAAATTTTTTGGGAAAAATAGCGATCCAATTTCATGATTTCTTCTGTGATTGTTAAACATTCTCGTGGACTTGAACTCATAGGCTCTGGCATTTGCTTTTAGCCTGGTTAGCAGTTTAGCCACGGAAATGTTGGATCAAAGACAAACTTGATCTAAGTTTCTTACCATAATTTATTGTATGGATTACGTGAATATTAGATTTGACTATGGTGAAAAAAAAATCAGATCAAATAACGAGACAATATTTAAAATTAATCATGGTAAGACTGTCTGTTCTTCCTATGCCGATGCAGAGATATATATGTTTACATATTCTCTACTTGGATTGTGGAGTTCGTGGATTTGCATGCCGAGCTTTAACTTCGTCAACCCTCTCTTCAAGAATTGCAAAGATGGTGATGTTTTGTCAACTCTTAAATTCCTTGAAATAAATCAATGTCATTCGACTTGATAAATCCTGTCACCACCACCACCACCAAAGAATTAAGGATATGAAAACTGAAAACTGAAGGTATTCACATACAATGACACCAAAAATCTTACTCTAATTTTACACTGTAGCATATGGAGAAATGCATACAATGACACCAAAAATCTTACTCTAATTTTACACTGTAGCATATGGAGAAATGCTCATGATCCATGCCAAAGCCCCCACCATCTCTATGTGGTTTTCTTTCTCCCCAAAAAATGCTCAGGAAGTGCAGGTAAAAGGGCAAATGTCATGTCCTCTATGCAGTTGACACAATCTCCAGTCCTAAATAATCAAACCAATCTTTAGAGATGACCATCAAGTGGAAGCTGGTAAATGGTAATAACCTATCATAAGCAAGAAATTTCTGCCTTGCAGGTTAGTTTTTCTTGTTTATGTCTACTGTCATATACAATTGCTCCTTCTTGGTCATGAAATCAGGGAAACCATAAGCAACCGCATTGACCAAAGATAAATGTGCAGCCATAAAATTCATGCTGCGGTCGTGGAGTACAAAGATAAATGTGCGCTGCAGCTCTGTGGCTGAAACCATCTCATGTGCGTCCAAGTCTGTCGCAGAGTCTCTAAGTCCTGCAATCCTTTCTAGGATGTAGAATTAGTGTTTTTTTTTTCACCATCAAGATAGAAAAGGAATCAATTAACTACATAGCTACACACACAATAGAACCAAGGAAAATATCATACGTCATTTAATTTGGATCAGGTTGATCCTTTCATGTTTATCCCACTTATACAGAACATTTTCTGCGGGAGTGAGAAAATGGCAAAAGAAGGGAGAAATGGGAAACCTTTTCGCAGTACCAGTTTGTTGGCATCCATTAAAGGTCTACAATCCATTGAGAGGTTCATCCCAAGCATGAGGCAGAGAAACTGAGAAACAGATGTATACAATTATCGATTTAGCCTAACCAAATCTCTTCTTGTGTTTTTGTATACTTCAAAGTTCTCTGCTTATAAAGTTTCATAATTCAATAACTATCTCGGGAAGCACTCGAATCGTTACAATTATCCATCTTTCATTTAGGTTAAAAGCAATTACATGATTTTTGGACTGAAGCTCCAATGAGCACTTAAAATATTCCAGATAGGAAGCAGAAAACAGAATTAAAACCCTGCGTTGTTTTGGAACTTCATCTTGGGATATTTGAAGATCATTCTAATTTGATATTAACTGGTTGCAAGACAAACATGCAACTGAGGGCTCACACAATGATCACTGCGACTGTATTATATGCGTCTGGTGGTCTCTAGTAAGAAATTTTTGATTTGGTCTACTTCAACACATCCATCATGAATTGCCTGAAATTCAGAAGAAAAGAATGAGATCGATACTCTGGCCATAGGTAGCTAAGAATTCCAATGCGAAAAACACTCTAAAAGACTGATGTCTTTCTTTGGTGACATTAGCACAGTAGTCCTGGTGAAGACTTAACCTGTTTGATTCGCATTCCAAATTCTAGAGGAAGAGTTTGAACTTTTAAGCGGCTGAAATGAGCATTAATCCGTACCTCGACACAAGAAGTAACACAAAGTGCTCCTTTGACCGTAGTAACACTAACATCTTTGGGATCATATCCAATGACACTAATGGCCTCCATCAATTTAGTAAATCCTCCAATTTTCTTCTGGAAAACTACTTGAATCCAGAGCTTGGCTCCATTAAGGCGAGTAACCTTAACTTCTGTCTGTTGCCGGCAAGAAATACAGCGATAAAGTGGGTAAAATACGGGAAAAAAGTTTTGCAATCTTCAAAACGATTATATTATATTGCTACTAAGATCCGTTAAGGTGTTAATAAGGTGGTACCTCAATTCCCCAGTTCTTCATTTCTTTTGCAGGATCAGTAACGTATTTATTTTGGCTTTCCAAGTCCTCTTTAAGAGTTATGTCCATCTGACAAAGTTGGTCACTAAGATCTCTCACCGTATTCTGTAGCTCCTCGATGTAATCTATTGCATCAGTTATTATCGTAGCCTTGTTCATCTGCACAAAGCATACAAGTTTGAGTCAGGTAACTGGTCAATGAATTTGCATCCAGAAAATCAATCTGGTGGAAATCATGTTCCAGCTCAAACTTCTGTACCTATCCATATATGAGATCATATCTGGATAGGTTACAGAAACAATTATATTTCAAAGAAATTAAAAGGGTTTTCGGATGATTGCATTGGTGATGTTTGGGACTAGTGAGCGTAGCTCGAGCAGCCTATCACTGAGTTTCCGCCGCCGCTTCCTTTCTGCCTCAAGGTTCTTTGATTTAAACTCCTTGTGCTCATCCTCGCACTCATTTCCTTCTTCAGATGCGCAATAATCATCGTAGGCAGAGTCGCCAAGTCCTGCCATCACTTTGAGTAAAATTATATGGACACTAATATGAATGACTTTTTAAGTTATTGAGTTACAAGGAAAAAACGCAGCTGAGAAAAGTGTGTTTATATAACTAGCAGTCACACTGGTAGGGGAGAGAGAAGGGGAAGAGGGAATCTTTTAGTTAGAGTTTGTTGGGCATCCTTCCATGGTCTAACATGATCAAATGCGATTGAGGTGTAAGAGTTGCTCATTTTAGGCATGACTGAGAGAGATTGTGCACTACTCAGAGCCAGCAGTGTAGAGTGCTTACAATTTGACTGGAAAATGTTGCAGCAATAATTGGACACCGCCAGTTTTCTGATTCCTTGTGCTATTGGACCAGGTTAACCACTTGATCAGAATGTTTAACTCTCACATTTTGTCAAGTACGGACCAAGTGCTTATCTTTTCCTATTGAATTTTTAGAGAGAAGTTAGTTTGTTACCATCTCAATTATTTGGAAAATCGACAATTATAAAGAGTTGCAAGACTAGTGCTAGCTAGATACAAGCCTATAACAGAAAATACGTAGGGAAAAGTGGACACTAAAATATTTTCGTATGCATTGCGCTGTACCGCTGCAAGATGAGCTGCAAAATCTGTTTCTTATAAAGTGCTCCTACTCACACTGCCAACATTAGTAGAGGAGAGAGAAGGGGGCAAAAAGATATAGCATATGAAATGTTTTAATAAAAGTGCCTTATTTGTCTGATGATTTAAGTTAACGGTTCCATCGACAATTTTTTCGTGTTTAAATAGTTGAATCGTTGAGTTGTTGTTTGATCAACGGATTTATTATCTGTCCAATTTAAATTAAAAATCGGCCCAACTAGGTGTCTGATTCATCGATTTGAACGGTTGAACAGACGGGGGAACTGACAAGCGTAACAACAACAGCCAAACTCATCCCAAGGATGATAATGCTACTTAGCAGGTAAATTTGATTAAGGAAACCATTGTGAGCTATAAAAAAAAAAGAGTATTTAGTGAAATTACAACTGAACCAAATTACAAAAACATTACACTAAACATAATTCAACACCTCACGAATTACCAAATTGCTCTAAAATAGATGAAACTTGTAGTAAGATAGGCATAGCCTGCCATCAGCATCCAATTAATGCTACTTGCACCCAAAAGCCCTAAAATATAGGGATTGCATCCAGATAAAAGTTTCAAATAATCAGATGGATTTATTTAGAGAAAGATAGCCTAAGATCCATATACATATGCATGTAAGGAAGTAAGAAGAGCAATTTATCAGGATGACCCCTGAACTTTTGGAATCGTTAAGTTTTGGCCATGGAACTATCTAAGGTTTAGATTTCGAGCCTTTTCATTAGATTTGATTGTTAACTATGCCTCTTTCTTTTGTCTCGTAAATCGTGTGAGCACTCAGATCTATCATATTTAACAATTAAATCTAACGGAGTGGTTCGAAATCCAAATTTTAGATAGTTCAGTGGTTAAAATCAGACTTTTAATAATTCAATGGTCAAACTCCACGGTTCCATCCAGATAATTTGCTCAAATAAGAAAACATATGTGCATGTACATTGAAGCAGAAATTTTACATGCATGTGCAAATAAAGAGAAAAGCAATCACTTGTACAGAAATACAAATGAGAGTGGTGAAGATATACGCTCAAGATTGTGGACTTATTTTGGCTTGTTTAAATACACCTTGGGCAAAGGATGTTAGTTTGGAACTTGATAAATGGTATAAATTAGTTTCTTTTGTTTTTTTTTTTTTGAGTATTGTGGAACATTACATTTCGTTTCCTTTCCTTTCCCTTCATCAGTTGTATTAGATAACTTTTTAGTTAAATTTAGCATACAAAATTTATTATGAGCTCCGGAGAGTTAATTTTGGAATTATAGATTCGGAGCTCCACCTTGGGAAGGTATAAGAAGTTTATTGAAATTTAGAAGATTGTGAGCTCCACTTTTCGTTCTAAAAAATGATTTGTATTTAACCCAAGCGACGGCCGTTTAGAAGTAGTTAACTCTGAGTTTCGGTAAATAGTAGGCTTCGCTTCTCTTCGCATGATTTCTCATTTCCATCCTCCAAAACCCGCCACAAAAGCCACCAATGTCGTTCCCCTTCTGCCTCCTCCGCCGTGTTTACTCCACTGCTGTGGCCAACCCCTCAAGTGCCTCCGTCAAGGCCATCTCTGAAGATCTGTTCAAAGAGCGTAACCTCAAAAGACTCGTGGAAAAGTTCAAGCAACACTCCAACTCGGACCGCTTTCGGACGAAAATCGGCGTCTATGAGAACACAGTTCGACGCTTGGCCTCTGCCAAACACTACAAGTGGATCGAAGAGATTCTGGAGTACCAGAAACAGTTCAAGATCGACCTCTCTAAAGAAGGGTTTTCGGTTCGGCTTATGTGTTTGTATGGGAAATCGGGCATGTTTGAGCATGCCCAGAAGGTGTTCGACGCAATGCCTGAATGGAATTGCGAAAGAACTGTGAGATCCGTGAATGCCCTTTTGGGAGCTTGTGTTAATTCGGGAAAGTTTGATGAAATTGATGGGTTGTTTAAGGAGTTACCAGAGAAGTTGAAAGTTAAGCCGGACACGGTTTCATATAATACAGTGATCAAAGGGTTGTCTGAGATGGGTGCGCTGGATAAGAGCATTTCGATGGTTGATGAGATGGAAAAGAATGGGTTAAAGCCTGACTTGATTACCTTTAACACGATTCTTGATGCATTGTACTCAAACAGTAAGTTTGATGATGGTGAAAAAATGTGGAGTCGAATGGTGTCAAATAATGTGGTTCCAGATATTAGGACATACAATGCACGGCTTACTGGGTTGGTTAGTCAGGGTAGGATTGTAGAGGCCGTTGACTTGTTTGGCCAATTAGGAATTAAGGAAATAAAGGTAGATGTTTTTAGCTATTGTGCCTTGCTTAACGGTTACTGTAAAGAAGGCAATTTAGAGGAGGTGAAGAGGTGGTACAGGGAGCTCGTTGCTAATGAGTGTGTTCCAAATAAAGTAGTATACTGGACTGTCGTTTCATTTGCTTGTGAGAAGGGTGACTATGATTGGGCTTTTCAGCTTTGCCAGGATATTTTCAAGAGGAAGTGTATTGTTGGCATAATCTTGTTGCAGAGAGTTGTGGACGGTTTGGTAAAGGAATCAAAGATAGCTAAGGCTAAGCAGGTTGTGCAAATGGGAAAGTCGAATGGTTTCAAGCAATACATGCTGAAATTGCCATCAGAGGAGTAGAGCGGTAGTGAAGGTTCGCTTGTTGGCTGTCCGTGCCTTTATTCTGTTTTGCTGGCTGAACAATGTCATGTCATGGCAGTCGAAGGAATGTTGGCAGTATTGTTTCACAAGTCTGAAGCTTTACTAATATGCTACAACCTATGTTTGTTTGCATCTGTAAAAGACTCTCAGTTCCAATAGACCAGTTTTCTTGCTTCTTTTCCTTTCTTAACGATGGACTTCTGCAGAAGGTAACAGTCGGATTGAGGACTAAAAGGAACTCATTTCTGATACAATTATCTAGAGAATTATGCAATGACTGATCTTGTCAGTTTATAGTTGCTTGATCTTTTTTAGATTCTCCATGAGGACTGATTTTACATCATGTCATGCAATCATTCAATTGATTAAAGAATTTCATGAAATAAAAAGGAAACTATGTCATGTAATCACTCAATTGATTCAAGTACTTTCAAAAGGAAAACTAACTATACATTACAATGTTGAGAAATGTGATTTTCAGATGGTTGCTATTGTTGTTAAGTTGCATGCTTATGGTGTACATTTCTGTTTACCCTTCATTGTGCTGCATTGAAGTACTATATTATGCATTTCAGAGGAAATTGTGGAATGAATAAAAGGATTTAAGTTTTTCTTATTTCACTAATTGTTGGTTTAAGTCCGAGATGTATTTATTTTTGTGTTGATTGGTACTTTATACATTATAAAATCCATGGTTTTTTAAGGAACTTGACACTTACGAAGTAGTGCTGTTTCAACCTGTTACTTTAGGATGCTTCTGAAGCTAATGATTTGTAGGTGCATTATATGCAACAAGGTCACAGTCACTGCTGCCTCCTCGGAGTTAATACTGTGTTCTTGACCACTTGCTTGTGTATAACTCATCAAAATTGCGGGTAATTTTTCTTGCTCAAGTTTTGTAAGGTGTGAAGAAAATGGAAGTAGGAAAGATATTGTAACACATTATTCAATTTGGGTAAATTAAATCATCAAATTTTGTGAAATGATGGTGGTGTTGTTGGAGGTACTCTTGAGTTGTTAGCACTTCCAGTTCAGATCTTGGGCAATGTCCCTGTTATTGGATGTGTTCCAAGATCTGCGTGTTTCACAAAAACAAAAGGTCTGATTAGCACAGCGAAGGAAAATGGTTCAATTTTCCAGAAGCGCAGTGGAAGAAGGGTCATTGGTGTAACCAGTCATTTCATGTTGAATATAACTACATTGGTAGGACATTAAAGCAACCAAACGATTTCTGATTCTGTGTTTAGGCTGTTCAAATGTTGTGTTGAAGCTGCATAAGTGACATTTCTGAAATAATCTACAAGAAATGACCATATTCCTGGCTTTTACTTTTGACAATTTAGAATTTTCGATTGTGTTAATGGTCTTGGAGCAAAGTGGAACCGGAAGCTCAGAAGTTAACCAGTGCTTCCTGCAACAGAGATACATCTCTTTGCTTTTCAGGACACAGGATTTGATATTACTGTTGTGTAGGTAAGGTATTCACAAGGTCATGATTGTGACCTTAAATATGTAATGGGTAAGAGGATTGGTCCTCGGACCAACTGGCCGCCCCGATTATACTATATATTGTTAACCATTATCTCTTCTTTGAACCATGATAAAAACAGTTAGTAATACATTAAAGAGCAAAGAGATGTGAAGGGATGGATTTCAAGTGACGTGTTTTTCAAATACTCTCTCAATTTTAACACTTGACGGATTTCAAATCCAATTCTATTCTTATTTGTTTATTAAAACAACCTCAAGGGATTTGGGTGAATTCCTCCGGCCAAACACACCATGAAATCATTGGCCTTTTGCGATCAAATTATAATAAAAATTCTAACACAGTTTATATCATTTTTGACTGATTGAGTCAAGGTAACTCTGAACTGGGACCAAAAGTCCAGCGTGGCAAGTGGCCCAGTTAGTCCGTAGTTTGTATGTTTAGATGACTCAAACTTGAATTAGATAATTTGGGCTGGACATTACAAACCGTCCCCTGGAATGACTTCCATTTTTTTCTTTTTTCTTTTTTCGGAAGGATCTTATCTTGGGGACTTCTATAAGTTCTATCTCCGCTTTTAAAGACTTTTCGTTTGAAAAAGATTAACCGACCGACCGCCTAGCGCTTAACGGGCAGCTCGAATGTCTTCCACCGCCTTCAACCGTCTTCGCGGCTTATTCTCCAAATCACCCTCTCCCATCATCACCACCATCAAGGCTAATCGAGCTGCTGAAATCCGGGCTCCCATTTCCTCCAAGGACAAAAAGATCTTATCCTCAGTGAAAAAATTCAAGGAAACCACGGACAATCCCAGATTCCGCCGATACCACCACTACTATGAAGCCACTGTCCTCCGCCTTGCCAGAGAGCAACATTTCTCCGCTATCCGGGATATCCTCGAACACCAAAAGAAGTACCCTGATATCATGGATCAGAAGTTTGCAGTCCGCCTGATTTGTCTATATGGTAAGGCCAAAATGGCTGACGATGCCCAGAAGCTGTTTGATGAATTGCCTAGCTTGAATTGTGAACGGACTGTTGTTTCCTTCAATGCCCTTTTGGGGGCTTGCGTGAATTCGAAGAATTTCAATAAAGTCACTGAGTTGTTTAAGGAATTACCCGAGAAATTGTCGATAGAACCTGATATTGTTTCATATAATACGGTTATTAAAGCCTTGTGTGACGTGCGTTCTGTAGATTCTGCCATTGTTGTGATGAATGAGATGGAGAGCAGTAATATTCAGCCTGATGTAGTCACTTTCAACACTCTTTTAGATGCATTTTATAAGAACAACAGGATTGAAGAGGTAGAAAAGTTGTGGTGTTTGATGGAGAAGAAAAATGTGTTGGCTAACGTTAGGACTTATAACTCAAGATTGCGGGGTTTGGTTGCTGATAATCGAGTTTCAGATGCCGCCGAGTTGATCAAGGAAATGGGGAAAAAGGGGGTGAAACCTGATAATTATAGTTTCAATGCTCTGATGAAAGGGTTTGTTGATGTTGGGAATCTTGAAGAGGCTAAGGTTTGGTATAAGAAGATGATGAGGAATGGATGCGGTCCAGACAGGGCAACTTTTGGCATGCTTATTCCATTTGCTTGTGACAAGGATGATTTTGATTATGCATTCGAGTTGTGCAACGACGCGGTAAAAGCAAAGCAATCTGTTTATAATTCCGTAGTCCAGAGGGTCGCTGATGGGTTAGTTGAGAGATCCAAGAACAATGAAGCACAAAAGCTAATGAAGATGGCTAAATTGAAATAACCACTTATGTTCTATTAAAATGATAGCACCAACTCTTGAAAAGTGTGGTTTTGACCCTTCGTCTGATCCTTTTTTGATCTTTACTACGTTGCTGCAATCTTTTGCTATAGTTTTTTGTTGAGCCCGGTGTTAGATGCGTTAATATCAATTCTACGGGGATAGTGGTTAACTCTTCGTGAGATGAAAGTTTCAGAAATCTTAATTGCCATTCAGTGTTTAAGATTTCAAGTTATATTCGTTTATGGAGTACGGTATTATTTGACTATGAAATAAGGTTTTTTTTTTTTTTTTTCCACTTGCATTCAACCCATCTAATGTTTAATTGCACATGTTAGTATTAGTAATATATAGTGAAGTAGTTGTTGATCCACTTTTATAGTTCTTAAATATTCTTTTACCAATACAAAATAGCTCGATTTAAAATCATTAAAACATGGTTTTTAGAAGATTGAACAATGAACAATTATTGAAACCTTCCTGACGAATCACCAAAGATTCAATTCAAACTTGGATCAATGCCACATACCCCAAAAGGGCCAATTACAACCTGAATTCTGTTATATATGACTGCCTTTGTTCCTTTACTCTACCCTTCTGCGGGGATCACAAAAGATGCTGAGTGGTCATAGCCGAGCTTGATTTTTCCGGCTTCCCTCATTGGAAAAAGTTTATACTAGTATTAAACATAAACCAATGAGCAGCAAGCCGGAATGTCTTCCACCAACATCAACCGTCTCCGCAGCCTGTTCTCCAGAATCCCTTCTCCCACCTCATTTGGCCGTAAACTGACCACCCCTCAAACCCCCACCAACACTAAACTGACCCCTAAAGCTGAAACCCCAGTTCCCATTTCCTCTCAAGACAAAAAAATCAATTCATTGGTGAACAAATTCAAGAAATCCACTGACAATCCCATATTCCGTCGATACCACCACGAACATTATGAAGCCACTGTCCGCCGCCTTGCTGACGGCAGACATTTCTCCGCTATCAAAGATATCCTTGAGCACCAAAAGAAGTACCCTGACATCAGGGATGAAATGTTTGCAGTCCGCCTCATCAGTCTTTACGGAAGAGCCAAAATGCTTGATGAGGCCCAGAAGCTGTTCGATGAAATGACTAGCTTGAATTGTGAACGGACGCTTCGTTCGTTCAATGCCCTTTTGGAGGCTTGCGTTCATTCCAAGAATTTTGATAAAGTCAGGGAATTGTTCAAGGAATTACCTGAGAAATTGCCCTTGAAACCTGACGTTGTTTCGTATAATATTGTTGTTGGAGCTTTATGTCATTTGGGTTCTCCTGATTCTGCGGTGGCGCTGATGGATGAGATGGAAAGAAATCATGTCAAGCCTAATGCAGTAACTTTCAACACGCTTTTAGATGCATTTAATAAGAAGAACAGGGTTGAGGAGGCAGAAAGGTTGTGGGGTTTGATGGAGAAGAAAAATGTGACGCCTAATGCTGGGAGTTATAACTCAAGATTGCATGGTTTGGTTGTCGATGGTCGAATTCTAGATGCTGTTCTCTTGATTGAGGAAATGAGCAAAAAGGGGGTGAAGATGAATATTTTTTGTTACAATGCTGTGATGAAAGGGTTTGTTGGTGCTGGAAACGTAAACGAGGCTAAAGTTTGGTATAAGAAGATGGCGGCAAATGAACTTAGACTTCGTCCGAACTGGGCAACATACAGCATGCTTATTCCATTTGCTTGTGACAAGGATGATTTTGATTATGCATTTGAGTTGTGCGCCGATGCAATAAGAAAGAAGCGAACGGTTGATATATTCGTAGTTCAGAGGGTCATTGATGGATTAGTCGCGAGATCAAAGAATGATGAAGCAGAAATCCTCAGGGAGATGGCAAATTTCAAACAGTCACTTGTATATTAGACTCCCAAGTGAAATTCCTTGGGGATAATGATGTTTGTTCATTTTTCACTTGAAATTTTGGCACGGAGATTGGAAGAAGAGGCATTTTCAGTTTAGAACCTCCCGTAGCGTATGATGTAGCTCATGATTTGGCTACTCATCTTATTTAAGGCTTACCTCTTAGACGCATCACTTCTGGTTTTGCATAGCTGAAGATAATGTACGCATTGCTCTACAGTTCAGTCAAATGAGCAAGTATCAAAGTAAAACTCCTAATATCATGCCTGGGAATGACAAGAGAGAAGACTCAAGATTTTTCATTCGACTGTTAGGCCCGCAGTTCATTCTTTTATGAGCAATCAATGTTATTATGTAGTGAAATGTGTTTACATGGTAGTTGGATTGCCAGTGAGTCAGTGACTGTGCAATTCTTGCGCCTTTTACACTGATCTCTAGAGATTTCTTAAATTGACTGTGGTTTGTGCAATTTTACGCAGTAGTTGGCTGGTTGATTTGGCTGTCATTTTGTGCACTTTGTACTTGTAGACTGGGGATGTGCATGGTTCTGGTCATGCAGCAAGTCTGGAACCCTATCATTCGGATGTAAAAGCGGGCCCTGAACTTGCATCCACCTGATGCAGAATGGAGGCGAGAGTGACTGAGTCAGTCCAATTCAACCTTGTCTGCAGGCTAATAAGAGACCCTTAAGCTAGGATTTGGAATATATACTAAGCTCTTGCTCGGACATTTTTGCGAACCAGACTGTATAATCAGTTTTGTCAGCATGTAATGTAATATAGATCCATTTGGGGGAAATCCATTTGGGCTTTCCCCCAAATCTCAATCTTCTGCTGAGGCCCATGGGGAAGACATACAGAGTTGGGACCTGTGCGAACATGGATGATCAGGCCTCTTTCGTCCCAGATACGGGCCATTGATTGGCTGTTCTTTGAAATGTATATTCTGAACGGCAGAAGAATTCAAAAAATTATTGAAAGGAAAAAAAATGATTTTAATATTCTTCATCAATTATTCATTTTACTTAAACATTATGATCAAAACTTATGCATTTCCACTGCATATTTTTTGAATTTCATGCATTACTTATCATGGGATCATTTGTTCGTATTTGTGTAAAAGGCTAATTTGTGAGTATATTTTTTCGTTCTTGGATAGTTTGCAAAACTAGTTTAGTTAAAATAAAATAATTAACCATGCACATGTTTTTCTTTTATAATGCAAAATTTTAACTGTTCATTGAGAAGTGAAAATAAGATTAAGTAAAACATAATCTCTCTACCAATATATCAATATATCCACAAAAGATAAGCTACCACCGATTCATCGAATTGTCCCAAAGAAGACTAATTCAGCCAATGACGGAGCTAAGAGGGAGCTAATGGTGGCCATACCCCCCCCCCCTCTCCCCTCAAGTTTTGAAAATTTTAATTCATGATGGGTAAATATATGTGTAAAACGAAGTTGGCCCACCTTCCCTAATTTTTTATAATTTTAGTTTATATTATGAGAGTTTATATAGACATGAATTAACCACATTTGAATTAATTTTTCTTCAAAAAAATTTATTTATGTTTTACATACCTTTATAATTAGAGTTAATATTTGATATTTTTAGATGTTATATATTTAAATAGAAGGAAATTATTTTAAATATAATATATTAAAAAAAATTTGTTAAAAAAATTTTTGATCCCACGAAAAAAATTCCTGACTCCGTCACTGAATTCAGCTGCTAAAGAAACTTGTGTTTGATCGTGGAAACTGATTGTAAACTATTAGTGTTCTAATTCCCCCTAAAACATCCCCAATGCTGTGTGGCTGAAGGGCCTTGATTTCTAGCTACATGGAAGTGAAGATAAAGGACGTGGCAGGGTAGCGGATTTCTTCGTAAATATGGGAGGAAAACTTTTGCCATCATTTTCCTCTTTTGTAAGATGTCCCCTTATTTTAGAGTCTATTTTTTTTGGAGGATTTGAGGAAGTATGCTTCCTTAGAAATATTGTAGTGAACTCATTTACTATTTAATCTATGCCAGATCTTTGCTTTACCCAAAAATAAAATAAAATAAAATCAAACAAAATCAAACCGTCCCCTATCTTTTTTTTATTTTTTCTTTTAAGGGAGAAAAAAACAATTGCTCATTCACGATGAGTTACTTTACTAACAGGACCACGTTTTGTAAAAATTTGGTTGGTGAATACACAAAGAGTTTCCAGTTTGCTCTGCCTTTCCAAGTTCACCAACCTGCTACATCTCTTCATGTCATCCACTGTCTTTTTCCCAAGAACAGTTCTGCTGCTGAACAGCTCATGTGCAGCGAGAAAAAAAAAAAAAAAAAAAGTTCTGTGATCGCTCTTCATCCCAGAGAGGGCACAGATTTCTATAGCAAATGCCCAGTTCTTGATGAGACCGGCAAAAGAATCACACTTCAGATTCTACACCCACCGCAGACTGGAGTAGTTCAGTAGTCCATTCAGTGGTCCCTCTTCTGTATACCGTACTTAAACAATAATTTGTTGTTGCAATCTGGTACATACATTTGCTGAAAAGGCCTTTTTTTTTTTTTTTTGGTAAAAAGCATTTTTTTATATATTTCATTTACTAGCTTGATGCCACAACTCCACAAGCTCAGTTGTACGCAAAAGATCTTTTTGTGCGCTCTCTTTGGGCTACATGGGAAAGTTTCCTTCCCAATCTAATTCTCTAACCAGTTTGACAGCAAACTTTGCTAGATTGTGGTCACATCCATTACTTAGTATTTGTTTGATAACATAAAAAAGTGTTGAAACTGAATTCATTCAGACATTCAGATGTTTTTGGTGTTTGATAAATAAAAATTTTTCTGCTGAACTTATTAAGTGGTGCTGAATTTGTATGTATTTTTTTCAGCACAAAAATCGTAACTGAATGTTTAATTTGATAAGAATCAAGAGATTTACTTCAACTATTTTATCTTATTTACAAAATCTATCATTGTTTATTAATTACATTCAAAATCCTTATCTAATTAAACAACCTAATATTCTCTATCCAAAATCCTTATCTAATTAAACAACCTGACATTCTTTGTCTAATGGCTTTCTACTTCTATTTTCTCCCTATTTAATGATTTTTTTACAATTTCTCCATACTACTCACATCTGTCTACTCCTTATCTTTTTCCATCTTTCTACTCTTTCATAATTTTGTCATTTTTTTCCTCCCAATTTTTTTATTGCTACCGTACTTACCGATCTCAAATTCATTATTTCCAAGGTAGCGTCAACATTTTTCCATTGAAGTAATTAAATTTCTATATAACTTGGTGTGAATTTAAAACTTGTTTATTGCAACTTCCTTTTGCTTATATTTGGACTTTTCTTATCAAACTCTGATTTAAAAATATATTTACACCGATATTTGGACTTTTCCATAATATATTTCTTCTTTTATATTACTTTGGTTTAAAAATAAATATTGCCATTTTCATACCAAACAATTTTAAGTTAGTTAAATCATAGGTTCTATTTTCTTTTCGGATTAAAAGATAGAAGGGTAAAATTGTACAATTTAACTTATTAAGTATTAAGTTATAAATGTTTATCAAACAGTATAAATATGTTCAGTATTAAGATTCAAATATTCATATATCTCTTTTCAATGCTTAATATTCAACAAATTAATTGTTTCAGTATTCAGAATTCAGAATTCAGATTCAGTTTTATCAAACGGAATCTTAGTCTATTAACAAAAGAAAAGATACATTTGTCAAACAGACTTTTCATGTTTTGTATGTCCTTTAGTAAAACGGCAACTCTGGAACCCTGTTGCTTTCTTTCATTATCATTTCCACTACTGCTGTGCAATTTGATTGAAACTCTACTACCTTCCATTGATCTTTCTTTGTCTTTATCATTCCCATTCTGATTGTTACAGCTTCCTCCACCAGTGGTTCACTGGTGTTCCTTGCTGCTTTTACCCATGCTTTGATTATCCCTCCTTTCCGGTCCCTTGCTACCCCTCCTAGTCCACATTTGTTCATTCCTGCTGAGAATGCAGCATCAGTGTTAATCCTTATCACTCCTTTACCAAGTGGTTTCCAAGTTGCTGAAAAGGCCATTTGAAAAAGAGATAATAGTCCTTCAAAAAAAAAAAGAGAGATAATAGAGCACGCCACTAGAGTGATCCCAACTTCCCAAGTCCTAAAAACCGTGCGCTGTATTTTGCACAGTAAACTAGAGCGGAAAACGTTGGAATTAGAAGTCAAAACAAAATAATGCGGGGTACATAATCAATAGGAAATCATTCTACTTTGGCTCAGTGGCCACAAAAAAGGGACTAAATCCCTCTTTAGATTGTAGGTCGGGAATTCGAATCCCATTTACAGTGAAAAAAATTCAAATGAGATGTTAGAGCACTTTTTGATCTAGTCGGGTCTATATACCTATTAGCCTCCCTTTTTAGACTATAGGTCGCGAATTCAAATCCCACATAAGTGCAAAAAATTCAAATGAGGTACCAGAACACTTCTTTGGTCTAGTCAGGTCTGTATACTTGTTAGCCCTTTACACAGTCCCTTAGGTTTCCTCTTCCTGTAGACTTGTAGAATATGATAGATTAGAAATATGATAAATTAAATTATACAAATGTTATCATTACCCAAATATATATATATATATATATATATAATCAATAGGGATAATTTCAGAAACCTTCCCTGAGGTTTTCGACTATTTCCCTTAGCTCCCTCAAAGTTTTAAAAATTACATCTATCTCCCTTGATTTGACACTTTTAGTAACTAAACCTTAAAATAGGGTCAAAAATTTAATGAATACCCTAAAATACCCTTATCTTATGAAGTTTAATTTATTATTCTAAATATTGTAAAGTAATTTGGCACAATTATAAAGAAATGAGGGTGAAGTTTTTCATACTAATATTTGTTGTTTGATGATCAACTATAATAATAAATCTATCACTATAATAGATTACTTTTTATAGTGCTTTATAAGGGATATAAATTCTTTTTAAGTTAGAGAGTAAAGTGTCACATTGATTTTTTTAAAGTTTGTGGACTAATTGAGTGGTGAAACTACCATTGTTTGGTAGTGATTTTGTTTAATTTCTAAGTTATTGTTGATTTATTCCTAATTTTGATACAAAAAAAAGAACTACAAAAAAGTTAGATGATATTAAAAATTATCAAAAAAATGTTACTAATTTAATGTTTAATCAGAATAGAGATTAGGGACAACATATAGTTCTTCAGTTTTTTCTGACAAAATATAAGAGAAATGAATAAGGAGGGAAAAGGAAAAAAAATTATAAAATCCCTCCTTTGTATAAACAAGAGTTTCAATAGAATGTTAAGGCTAGTATTATCATTTGGACGTGTTAATCTAGATGTGATAATCATTGAATACTACATGCTAAGAAGACGTAAAACTCAAATAAATCAAAATGTGGATTGTGCTACATACTGTAAAACTTTTAATCATGTCAAAGTGGTCGATTTGGCGTATCAACTCATTCAACACTTGTTTGTAAAACGCAATTAACTCTCGCTGGAAGATTACAGAAGGAAACCAAGAACTAGTCCTCCATACTACTTGTACTTGTAGTTCACTTACATAATTTTCTCAAGGTTACCATAAATCAAAAAAGGACTATTCTAAGCAATCTAGGCAAAATATAGGTTGGAAAGTGAGTGAGGTAAAATGAATGTTTTTGACGTTGAGGAATGTATACTTTTATGTGTGACTACTTAAGCTGCATCCCACAAGACGCCATAAAAAAGGCAGATTAAATAGCAAGGTCGATGATGATCATCGGATGGCCACACACACTTGGTGCTTAGCCATGTGAAATCCCTTACAGTTCAGGCAGCAGACGGACTGCCGCAATCATGGCTTGTAAGTTTTTGCGACATGTGAGATTTAAAATGTGGTCAATGCCAGAAAAGGCCCCGCAATCCCCTAATTCATAAAGATGATTAACAAAGAAGATTGATGCAAAGCCCTTTCAGTTTCCAAGTTCTTGTCGATCAGTGGGACTAGGGAGAGCAGTTTAAGAAAAACTATCACGTTCCCTTTTTTTTTTTTTGGCTTTGTTGAATGAATAATGCAGAAAGGTGCAATGGCCCATGAAAAAGATATATTCCTTAGCCAGGGGAAAGCCAGATCACTTTACTAAGAACGACTTAGCGAACGAATCATAGCCGAAATGATGGGAGATATTTATTGGCTTTTAATTATTGAGGTCAAATATTTTTCAGATAAACACTTCTCATTAGAAATTATTCTGCTAATCCACATCCCAAATAGAAAACTTTTTGAGCCTCTTCTCTTTCTAACTTTTAATGTATTAGTCAAAACAAAAATATTACAATAGTACTATAAGGTTGAACTGACAATCAGTTCTTGATTTAACGTTTAACTACAAAATTGAATTCAACAAGTTGAGGATGCATTGTTCTATTGGGTTGTAAAGATGAGATTTCGGAGCGTAAAAATTCTGGGTTTTAATCTCTCATCCTTTCCTGGTGCTTCTTAAATTACATCCCTTCTCTTCTATTTTTTTTTTCTTTTTTTTTAAAACAAAACAAGTAGACCTGTGGTACTTCCCACAAAGAAAAAAAAAAAGGTGGACGGGTTGTGCTGGGCATTGGTTGGCATTTCACTTATTTCCTACTACTGTTCATATTGAAGATACTAATGTAGACGAACTTACAAATTTTGCAAACAAGGCACCTGATAAGGGTAATGGATATGTTATTCCCAATCAACAATGAAGTAATTACAGTTTTCTTTTCATTTCCACTATTCAATTTCATTTCATGTCGTGGATTCGGTCTGGGACATTAAGGGAATCAGTCGTAAAGCATGGACTTGACGTACTCATCCAGATCAAGAAGGCGTTGATTATCATCGTAGCTGTACATGAGAGGGACCATTCTCGCGAGATTAAGGGAAGCCCTTTGGAAAGACGACGAAAACCGGTTTAGACGAAGACATTCCTTGTTAAGTCGCTTCCATTCTTCAGAAATTTGCTTGAAAACGTGCTCTCTAGCAATTTCTAACGTAACTCCTTGGTGTTCTTTCATGTAGTAATCAATGTAGGAGCCATCATGGCCATTTTGATCCTCATCCTGTTACAATATGTAGTCACGCACAAATTAGTCTATACTCTTATACGTAGAGGATCATGTATGCAATTGAAATCAGGATCCTTTTTTTTTTATATATATATATATATAATGCAATTGAATGAGGATCTATATGTTGACGTTTGACCCTCTCACTCTAATGACAAAATTTGGATGTATTCTATTTTGAAAGATCTAGTTTTTTTTTTTTATTAATCTACTTTTCAACCAAAAGTAGGCAGAAATGGAAGAAAAAAAGGCCAAAAGTAATGAAAATTTTAAAATTTATTAAAAAAACCTAGAATTCGTTTGCAAATTATACTTTTAAGATATGGATAAAAATGTAAGCATTACATCATAATTTCCTTTTGTTTCCTCTCCTTTTCTAATCCAAATAATATTTTTAATGTTTCCTTTCATTTGTTTTTGTATTTAATCCAAACAAGATGCACAAAATTTAATTTTTTCTACTCTCCTTTTTTTGTTTTCCGCTAGAGTCCTCTCCTTTCCTTCCTTTCCCTTTGCTTCAACCCAAATGGTGGAAATTAGTTGTCTGTCTCTAACCAATGCTTATTATAGTTAGCCAATTATTAATTCCGGTGTTTATGGATGGTGATGTTACTAATAGCTAAACTGAGCAATAAAAAAGCGGTTATCTTTTTCTATATAAAATTCTACAAGTGGTAACACAATAGATTCGTTATGGACATTTGTAGGAAAAATTCACTTTGGAAGCAATAATTCCAGTTCCAAACTCGAGTGCCTAGTGGTATGCAAAATATGTTTCTAATATAGACCACCCGTTCGACGAAGGTTGCTTACCTTGGCACTTCCCAAGTCGTCCCAAAGGCGTAGTATTGCTGCTACAGAAGAAATTATGGCAGATGCATCACTCAAGTCAATTGGGCCCTCGTTTGTTGCCCCAAATCCTAAGAGGAAAAATACGTGCACTAACACCACATGCACTCCTGAGCTTACTTTTCCATTTTTCAGGTATTCATCTGCCATCGGCTGGTCTCTGGAGCCTGAACGAAACCATCTTGATTCCACAAGAAATGCATTGCACAAGCTAGCCCACTGCCAGAGTTAAAAAGGATCTATCATTAATTGCGCATTAATTTGTAATTTAATTGCAATGAAATATTTCCTCTCCCAAACTGGAGTAGTGACTACTTTTATCATATTTCGAGAACAACATTACCGTCTTCCTTAGGAATTTAGTAGGGTTGAAGCCATGTTTCTTATGGATCTTAATTCCTGCCTCGTTTGTGGTATCATAAAGTGCCCTAAAACACTTCTTCATGTAATCTGGCAATTGGTCAACTGCAGCCAAATCCCATCTGCACATTGTTCAACATCATGATTTATGATCAGCCTAAGCCTAAGAGAGTTGGAGTTTATGAGTTCAGATATTTAAAAAAAAAAAAAGAGGAAATACTTCAATAGACATGAATGTAATCTGCCATCTGCCCACAAACCATGTAGCTAACATTTTCCACACGATCCATGGTAGACAGTAAGTCACTGATGAGGCATTGGTTTAGTGGCTAAAATTGAGACCCTAGTATTAGAAACCCTGGGTTCAAATCCCTCTATCCCCTCCCCGCTTCTTAAGTTTCATCCCTCATCTGCTAAAAAAAAGATGGTACAACATCGGTTCTACCTAGATATTCAGATATTTTCTTCTTTGAACTACGAAGTGATCTATCATGCATTGTAGAGTCCTACCTATTGACTGCTTCTGCGAAGAGAGTTAGCTCCTCAGGCTTCCCATAGAGATCAAAGATGTCGTCGATGATGTATATGAAAGAGATGGATTTCGTTAGCTCGACTCTTTCATCAGATAAGCGGAGATCATTGAGCATAGCCATGGGCCATGTGTACCATTTCAGTGGTTGGTCCCTGGCTTGCTTCAATTCCCTGGCCAGGCCAAGATCCTTCCACCATCTAAGATAAGGAAAATGTATGCCGATTAAGACTTAAAGTTCAATTAAAGAAAGAATTGACTTCGGCATAATGAAACACATTTCATGATTCCACTAACTTGGTGATTTGCAGCAACTCTTGTCTATGAATTCCTTGTGCCATGTAAAAATCAGCATATGATAGCTCGAGCAAGCAATTCTCCCATCCATTTATACCTTCAACTTCTGATCCCATGAAGTTATTTGCCTTAAATTTATACATGCTTTTGCGGTAAGGATGCTTCAGGGTATTTTTCACAAGTGCAGCGTTATCTTCATCAAGGTATTTCAGCAATGCATTAAGGAGCTGGCTACTAAACTCCGCAGCATCATCAAGTATATCTTCGCCTTCTATACTAAGCTGAGCTGCTTCATACAATTCCATCAACGCCCTTATATTATCTTTTCCACTACTCGCCATGAACTTTCCTTTCTCATCCTTGAAATTGTTAAACACATCTGTTTAATGACACATTAGATGTCAGTTGAAGACTCAAAAATTCCTTCATTTTTTTTTCAATACTTGTGGAGAAGGACAAACGGTGCACTAATAGTAGCCAAATGGTAACTACATAATCCATTCGTGAAAGAGCAAAAGTAAATTGAGGGAGAACAATTTAAAAACCACCTGGAGGCACATAGTAACCTTCTTGTCTCAATAGCCTGAAACAGAGTGAAACTTCATGAAGACCTTCAGATTGATCGAAGCAACATTTAGCTGACACATGCTGCCTCCAAATCAGTGCTTCAATTTCCTCTTGGAAGTGGTGATCGATGCCTAGCCTTTGAATTGCATCAACCAGCCTTAAATCCTTCAAGCGATCTTCTCCTCCTGTTTTGAGCATGTGCCTCACATCCATCATTTTCTGTGTACGTCTCGCGTACAATTCATCCTGCATCCGAAAATGTTGCTTTAAAAGAAATGCAAAAATAAAAAAGCCCAAAAAAACAAAAACATGTGTACAAGGAATAGATGGTCATTTTCTTACATTAACGAGATCTTCGTGGTATATTAAGGGGTTAAAAGCTGAATTAAGACTTTGGCTGACATTCAATCTTTGTCTGCTTGCACTACATGCAACTAGAGCCGGTTTAACCTCTCTAATTGGGGCACCAATCGTTCTAGTGGTCCGATAATACGAAGAAGCTAAAATGGTACAATTTATTGCCATGATATTGATGCTACCACTTGAGAGAAATTTTTACTCAATGAGGCAAAATTAGAAGAAAGCCTGGCTGAAATCTTTCTCGTCTCTTGAAAAAATTGATCAACTCAGCTTTCGTGATCTACATATATATAGCTTGTAAAGAAGACCCCACCCGTAAGGTGCTGATGACAATCATACCCATACCACGAGGAACTGTCCTCGTATACGTGTGCATGTGCTCGTTATTGAAGTCCCAATTGAAATACATTTTGATAGGTTGTATTTTTGCCATTAATTTTATGATTATTTTTCTCTTTTATTTTACCAAATATTGTATTAATTGATAGATTCTACTTATATTTGATATTTGGTACTAATTGTAGGAAGGTGGAGTAAAAAGTGATAAAAGAAGTGATTTTTCAAGAGTTTTCTAATTCAAAATGGAGTCGACGTGGATTATTGGCGGAAGATTAGGAGGAAGTCTATTTGGTTTCAAAAAGTTAAAAATTAGGAAAAATATAGGATGGCCAGGCCCGTGTGATTACTACTCGAAGGAGTCAACAATTACGAGAATTGGGGACTTGGTTTTCGTTTTGATTTGTAGTAGTTTTCAAAAACAATTCCTTAGCTTTTGAAAGGCGAGGGCGGCAGACGAGTAGTCATATCTTTTTCCTTTCCTTCTTTTCGGCCGCAAGAGACAAACGGTTTCGGCCTTGATTGTTTGCCTATTATTATTTTTCACTTCATTTGCAAAATAAAGAGGATTGTTCATTACTTTCTTTGGGGAGTCTTTGATGATAATGGAAACAATTAATTCGCTCGGGATTACTCTAACGAGGATGAACTAATCACTCACTTCTAGTCAAGGAGACAACTGAAGATTTGATTCACCAACGCCTGTGAGATCTAAATTATTTTAACTATTTCCTTCATTTATTGATATTTGTATATTTTCTGTTTTTAATTGTTGGTATAACTATCATATATGATTGAATATGTACGCAATATTTAATTATTCACGTAGGTTATTTGCTCATTGGGGGTAGTCGAATCTGTAATTGTTTGATTACTTCCGCCTCGGTAGCAATTGGCATAATTGGGTTTATGTCAGGGAAACATACGATCTAATTTAAACAAACCCTCGTAGCGTGTTTGTTAGTTAGGATTGGGTCTTTCTAATTATTAATACAATCTAGAAATTAAATCCTACGGTCGTACCTAGGGTTATTTCCGGATTAGGAAAATAATTAACGGTCGTACCTTAACTATCGAAAAATTAAAAAAAGGTTGGTTGTTTATCGCGTGCATGACAACTATAACCAATCTATTAATAATGTGGAATTACCTATGCATCAATGATCAGTGCATGAACCATTTCTGAAATGTATCTTTGGTTAGAGTTCTCCCAATTATTTCTGTCAATTAATTATTTTCTGCATTTAATTTATTTAGTTAGCATTTAATCCAAAAACCCCCCATACTTTGAACTTTAGAAGAAACGAATTATCTCCAGTCCCTATAAATTCGACCCTACTCACCGCTATATACAAAATCTGTATTTTTCTCGAGTAGGTATTTATTATTGTACAGGTTCGGCACCTGTCACATTTATACTCAACAAATTCTATGTATTAGACAGTTGACATAGTCAATCAAAAACTGTTCATTTTCTACATTTCCATAGATATATATGTCTTTCATTTCACTCAATGTAGTTTTCTATACAATCGACAACTTTTTCATGCTTTTCAGTTACTTGTGAAGTAGTTCGTTATGTTGCTCTTCCTCAATTCTGGTCTTTGTAAACAATTTAGGTACTGAATTACACTAATTAGACAATTTAGCGTTTGTGCAATAACACTGTAGAAGGAACCAGCCAACTTAAGTTCCAATTTGGCATCTCAATGTAAAAAAAAAACGATTAAAAAAAGAATAAAATGAATTTGGTTGCATTAAATTTGCAACCACCAGCCCAAGGCCTTAAGACAGTTACGTGGTTCTCTAAAAAATTTAAATAGGTTAAATTTGCCACTTTCAACTATTCTCGATTAACACTTGTCACCCTAGCACTGTATTGCAGCATTATAGTACTTTCAATAGTACTTTGGATGCCTGTAAGTCTGCCTTCTTAGGTACAAAGACATTTCCAACCACCAGCCCAAGTCCTTAAGGACATGTTATGTAGTTCTCTAAAAAATTTAGATAGGTGTGCAGTGCATTCATCTGGTTCGATGGTGATTCACTCTCCATCGGTCTCTTCATTGGCCTAGTTAAACTCCCTTAGAATAGGATAAAGTAAGTATAGAATAGATTATTGCCGACTGTCAAAAAAAAAGATACAAAGACATTTCCATAAGCATCAATGCTATAATAAATTGACCAAGTTATCCCTTTCTGAACAACTGTGCAGTTGATAATATAATGTAACTACGATATTTACCTATCAACAGAAACACAAACAGATATAATTATGAATATACTATTCCATTATTTAGACATGTACTGCATATAGAAGTTTAAAGCAACTTTATACTTTGCTGGTGATGGGTGGCTTGAGATTTAGATTTTGGAATAATTTCAAAAACCTCCCTTGAGGCTTAAAAAAATTCAGGCGTCTGGTCCGATGGTGGTTCAATCCCTTTCGGATTATCCCTGAACCTCTTTAGATTCGCTCCCTCCCCCTCCTATAAGATAGATTAGGTTATACAATAATTATCGTCTCTGAAAAAAAAAAAAAAGTGTCGGCAACTTTAGTGACAGGTGGGTTTTTCTCTTTCTTTCTTTACCAACCGAGTACGAGCTCAGAAACGCTTCTTCTTGGACATGCATATTTCCAAATCCTGCTTTTCGTTTTCCAAATCGCTTTTCTTGTCTATGACATTTTGTGCAGTTGCATATACCATAGTAAACACGTTCATTTTTCATCATAAATAATCGTGGGGGAAGCTGAAAAATGTGGTACTCAATACATAAAGTGAGTTTTTTGAACATTTATCTAGGCATAAAATTTCAGCATGAAATTTATAGAAAATTTTTTTAAGATGTATAAAACATTTTTGTTCCTTTTCTTTTTTTTTGTTCCTTTTCTTTCCTCTCCTCTTTTTCTCTCTCACTCCATCACTGATCTTCCTCCTTACTGCTGGCCATCAGCGCCGGTCGACCGGGCCAACACTTTTTTTTTTTTTTGGGCATTCTTTGCCGTTCTTACTGGAGCCTAGAGGACGTCGTTGTAATGCAAAGTCTCGGGTACAGTGGTACTCAGTTGTCGATGACAGGAGACAGCAGATTTCGTCACTGATAACGACTCATCAAAGTGACCTACATGTTGCCGCAATGCTCACAGTACCAAATAGTCAAAAGATATTAAAGCTAAGGATCCAATTGGCTCGACAAAATGTGTAATACATTTACGATGATGTTAAAACATTTACGAGGATGTTAAAACAAAATGTGTAAAACATTTACGAGGATTCCGCTCCTCCATTTATTTGGGCCGTCTCAAGAGTTCAGATTCGTTAGGTGATCTTGAAATTCTTCCTCTTCCACGTGACCTCTAACAGGATTTGGAATCTCCATTTGAATCAGAAAAAATAATTCAGGAACTTGATTGCTTTTCTTGCTAATTATTTCTTTGCCAAAACTCTTGAAATGCTGGTGACTAACAATAAATATGTATATTTGCAATTTTTTGGCATTAAAATGAATTCAACGTTCATCATTTATTTTGTCGTTTATAAGTTTCAAGTGTTCAATATTAACTAAATAACCATGATTTTTCTGATTTTACTTTCAAACTTTTTGTTTGCCCATTTTCCCTTACAAAATTTGGAGTCTCTCCTTTAAACAGCCAAAAAAAAAAAAAAGTTTCAATAGATTTGTTTACTTTTTCACTAGTTGTATCTTTATCAAAACTCCACCAAAAATAAATGGGTAAATCTTTTATACACTGACGACAATGTGCACACTAACAAGTCTAGATGCATGCCACATATACAAAATTTGACGTTTAAACTCAAATTCAAATGATGTGGCATTCATCCAATCCCGTTAATGTATACACTGACAGTGTAATAAAGATTAATCCAAAATAAATAGGTAGATCTGCAGGTTTTTACCTACTCTAATATAAGAAGTAGAGTAAATCTTACATACACTGATGGTATGTACACTATCACGATTGAATATACAACACATATACAAAATTTGAATTTGAGAAGTAATATATCTAATTTTTACATGTCTAAAAGGCATTTCATCTTTTCCTAATCGCAATTGACGTGCTTCTCTAGTTGACAAAACAACAGTTGCATGTGTTGCGAAACATGCGTCAGAGAAATCATTGACCAATACCAAAAGAGAACGATAATTTAGGTTACGTTGAAGCCGGAAATTTTGTTAATTGGTCGCAGCGACATATCATATCATTTATCAAATCAAATCTAAATACTCCACGTAATTTAAGATTCAGTGATGATTGGTTCTCAGTAGGCTAAGCGGCTTCGTATTTTTGAAGCTCATAGTCATGCAGAAAACGCATTGGAAACACTTGCTCTCTGTCACCACTCTTGATGTTGATATCAGATTTTCTTTTTCTTTTTCTTTTTTTTGTGGTTATGAGCAAATTCGGTTTCCAAACCTTTCAGAAATAACCGGGGCTAAGGCTTTCATATTTCGTGTTTCCTGGATTACTAAATGATGGATGAGGAACAAGCATCATTGAAAATTATTTTCAAATAGACATAAAAGAGGAATACAAATGTATGAATCTCTGTTCGTTACTGTTATGCATTGATTCTACGCTTCATGAATGAGAATTGCATGAAAATTACTTTAACAAAAGGTGAGGTGATATGAAAATTACTTCACTATGCGTTGCCTTTGATTGCTTTAACAAAGGTGATCAGGTGACATGAAATTTATGAGCAAAGTCATGATCTTATGCTCAGTCAATGAAAAGTTCACTAGCATTCCAACTATAAACAACAAACTTTTAGGCCCTTAAACAAAATTATTAAGATACATAAGATAAGAGGAGCCGAGCCGGCCAAACATTTTATGCATTAATAACTTTTGCTGTTGACATTAATGATTTGTGTTGAATGTAGGCTGATGTTACCAGTTTCCAGGAAGTTATTTGAAATTTTCAGACTAATATTTGATTGGATTTGTCCAATTCAAAAAATGCTAAGTTACATTAATATTTATTATTTCTAGACATACATTAACTTTCATATATCTATTTGGATCAATCTGCCTAGAATCCATACCAAAAGCAAATAGTGAAAGTTGATCGATCCGACCTCAACAGTTTATGTTTCTTTTGTAATTTAGAAATCTATTCAACAAATTTATCTATGAATTACTACATAATGTGCAAGGCACGTACTCTCATACTAGTCCAAAATAAAAGACGCACGAATCTGAAGAAAGAAAGTTCCTGCAATTACGTTTTTGCTCGTTTACTTCAACATCATTTTGTTCCCTCCAAAATATATATATATCATTTTGCTTCTCAAGGAACTGCAAAACATGAAGACTGTACATCTGCAGCATAATATTCAGCGTTTGGACATTAAAAAAAAAAAAAAATCATAGTCAGTGTAACATGTGTACAACCGATCAACCTGCAGCCAAGTGCAATCTTCTGAATTTCATCTGCACTATAACATCAGGAACCGTTTATTACCTAAGTCCTTTTGGGCTCCTGGGAGAATGCAAAAGTTTCTGAGACTTGAAACAAATATCAACCGTCTATTCCTCGTTATTTTGCAGGTAAAGAATTCAACTTCTTTTCAAGAAGTTTGGCCGTACGTAGAGCATCCAAGGCCTCAGTTTGCTTCCCCGAACGTTTAAAGTTTAGTGCCTTTACCTTCTCTGCCTTGATGCGTTCTTCCAACTCCCTTCTCTCATCATTAGAGTTGTCAGTGTCAGCAAGGTTTTTTTTGGACTCGTGGTTTTCAGTGCCCTGGGATCCAGAGCTCACATCATTTAGTCCAATTGCCTTCAAGGCAGACGCAAGCTGAGGATCAAGAAAATCCTCAACTATGACTTCATCTACTGCTTCCGCGGCATTTGCAGAAGACGTCATTGAATCTTGTGCAGCAGATTCTTCTAACTGGGCTTCAATAGCTTTTGCCAATTCAAATTCCGCTTCAGCTTCTTCTGTTCTGCCTTCCCTTCGCAACTTAAGTGCCTGACGCTTGTGGTTGAGCGACTCCTGCTGCAATTTAAAGCGTTCACGGCTGGACAATGGTTTTGCACCTGAACTAGGATTTGAGTCTTTTTTCCCAACATATGAGATGTCAGAACCTGGCATATCAGTAGAACTTGTACTAGGCTGAGACTTGATCTCTTCTCTCTGTTTTTCTAAGAGCTTTGCCTGCCTTAGCTCCTCCTTGGCCTCCTCCAACTTCCCTTCTCTTTTCAAGGCAAGTGCCTTCCTCTTGTGAGCCAGGATATCCTGTTGAAGGGAATTTCCATCCGTTGAAGAAACATCAGCCTGAGCAGAGTTTACTTCTGAAACTTTTCGCTTCTCATTTGTGCTAATCGTCTCCTCCGGTCTCTCAATTGTTACCAAACCTGTGCCTCCAAAATTCAGAATTGGGCCCTCTTCTGAATTCAACTGAATAGGTTGACTATCAATTTTCAGAGAGGGATCGCTTAAATTATTTTCTCTCTGCAAAATAGATTCAGCCAGAATATTTTTATCCACTGGTGCTTCAATCTCTGCCAATTGCGCCTCTAACACTTTCGCCATTTTTAGGACTTCCTCAGCCCCTTCACCATCTCCTTGACGTCTCAGAGCAAGAGACTTTCTTTTCAAACCTAAAAGCTCCCTCTGGATCTCACTCTTACTTCTTTTAGATACATCATCTTGGAATCTAGAAGTTGCTTGAATATCAGAAAATCTATTAACATGTGCAGCAGCAGCCTCATCCTTTTTTGAAGACATGGATGGAAGATTTTCAGTATCATCATCCTTCCAACCCAAAGTCTTTAGAAATGAAAGATAAGAAGGATCATTCATGTCTTGATCTGTCACTTCCCCTTCATCTCCATCATCATGGATCATCACGTCACCAGCCTGTTTACTGCTAAAACTCATGGGTGTTGCCCTGGGAACATTTTCCATCTCTTCAAGCTGTTTCGCAAGAACCTTTCCTTTCTTCAATTCTTCTGCTGCCTCATCTAACTTCCCTTCCCTTCTCAGAGCAAGAGCTCTCTTTTTCAGGTCAAGAAGCTCTTTCTGGATCATTGTTTTACTCTTCGACGCAATATTACGGCTAAAAGTAGTCCTCTCATTGACATTTCCAGCATCTGCATGGCTAAGTTTCACGTGTTCCTCCACAGATTGGGAGGGTGAACTCTCATGAACCATCACAGAATTCAGGGCAATTGACTTAGGTCCTTGAGAATTAGAGCTCTCAAGCTCCTTTTCAAGTAGTTTTGCCTTCCTAAACAATCCCAACGCCTCTCTATTATTGCCTGCCTTTTTCTGATTAAGAGCTTCCTTCTTCAAAGATTGAATCTCATTCAACAAAGTTTCACTATGAGTAGGTGCAATACCACAGTCTGATTCCTCAAAATGAGTGGTCTCCTCAGTCCAACCTAATGATTGTAATGAAGCAACCATTTCGGGATCATCCATGTCATTCTCCGTGACTTCAAGGTTACCATCAAAACCATGATCATCACCAAGATCCCCAAGATTACCAAAATCAAAACCATGATCCAGATTATACCCAATTGACAAATCATCATTTTTGTCAACATTCACACTCCGCATCAGCGCAGCAAACTCTTCATCAGAATCCTCATCATCTCCCAGCAATTCCTGCTCTTCAATCTGCTTTTCAAGAACTTTTGCCCTCTTCAGCTCTTCTTTGGCTTCTGCAAGATTACCTTGACGCTTCAGTTCAAGAGCCTTTCTCTTATGGGCCATGACCTGAGATTTATCAGTGCCATGGGTTCTCTTTTCTGTATTAGCTCTTTGGGGCGCCTCTCCAAGGAGTGTTGATAATTCACCCTCCAAACTCAGTGTTGTTGGCTTTTTATCAGCATCACGCATATCCAAATCTGACCATCCCAGTTCTCTAAGTTCAGCAGCAAGATCATCCTTTGCATGACTCCTTTGAGGAGGGAGCTTATCATCCAAAGAAGATGCCTTAGAATCATCTTTGCTGCTTAAAAGTTCAGAACTATTGTTGAAAGACGAGGCCTTTCTGCGGTTCTTTCTTATACTTATCTCCAAAGCCCCAGCCTGCTTTTCAAGCTCTTTCCCCCTTTTAAAAGCTCTTAAGGCTTCTTCAGGTTTCCCTTCTGCTTTTAATGTTCTGTATTTCTTCTTTTCTTCAACAGCTTGTTGACGTAAATCTTCAGGAGTAGCATCAGCCAACAAACTTGAGATATCTGGAGGCTGATCATGGGACAAGCTTTTATGCATGTCTCCTCTGTCATCCTGAGAGGAGATTTCTTGAATATTTGAACATGATGCACTACTTCTTGGATGTTGAGAACTTGAAAGCATGTCCATCGTGGATGCTGATTTTGATGACATTGGTGGCTTCCCTTCATTGCCCAAAATTTGGCCCAAAACTTCATCTTCATCCTTAGCCGTATGCTTTGAGCCACCTGCAAGCACCAGTATAGAGAATAAGTAGCAAGACCTCCTATTAGTTACTATACTTTGTAATTCTGTAGTGCACTTTACCTTTTGTGCATCCAATATTGCATCAAAACAATTAGACCGGAAAAATATTACATGAAACTGTAACCCAACTGCAGCTGTACTCAATACACTTTTAATGTCGTTTTCTAAAGTAAGAGTTCAGCTGTAAAGATAAGAACCTTGAATCATCCACAAAATGAGAAAGAAGACAAGACCACTTTTTAAGCTCGTCAATTATGCAAAAACAGACGCACCAAAAGCATTTCCATCTTTCCCTCAGAATAGGAACACACACTCTTCAGGCCATTAATTTTGAGACAAGGCACCCAGAAACAAAACTATCAACAAGTATACCTTCAATACAACACCTGGAATTTAAGCAACCGCAACTTCATTTTAATGATACGCCATTTATGTGTTTCATATTCACAGGGAGCAACCAAAAAGAGCAGGTGAACTCGGAAAAGAAGCACCAAAAACAACATGCATACAAGAAGCAGCTTCAGTAGACAAATCAACATATTTCAAGTGCATTTTGTCCTAGATGGTATTTGCAATACAATGACCACATCCATCTCAAATTCAAGCATTGAAATAAATGATATCCATCTCAATTCCAGACATTAAGATAAAAAGCTCTTCACTGGTGACAGGAAAAAGTAACAGAAAGGAGGCAAGGGACTAAAAGTTAAAAGCCAAGAATATAGCATCCTGCTAACAGGCATGCAAAAGAGAAGCTGGAATGTCAACCAGCGCTTTGCCAGCATCTTAAGCTCTCAATTAACATGATATGGCAAGCAATACTAGGAGAAAAAAGTAATATCAAGAACCCAGAGGAATAGAAGTCAAGAGATTGATAATAAATTTTCATTGGGGAGTGGAAACCATAAAACATTAAATCATATCTACACTTAGATATACCTCTTCCAGCTCTATTTTTGTGCCCATGTCGCATTTCAAAACGTGCTGCTTCTTCTAACTTTTTGCAGGGTTCACATATGCGCACAGGTGAATCACCTTGTCCACGCAACACCATTCTTTGCTGGGTACAGCTGTTGCAGAACAAACCCCCACACCTGCGGCAGTGATGCTGAAAGTCCGCATAGAGACCATCAAGATGTGAAGACTTTGATGGACAACAAATTAAATAAAAAATTGGTGTGCCTCTGAAAGTAAATGAGTCTGAAATTATCAGCAAAGAGAAAGAACTTAATAAAATTATAATTATGACTCCTACCATTTATCATACAAACTTCCAATAAGAATGAATTTTGAGCTTGATCACATTTAACCTTCTGAAAATTTTGGGAATCTAGATCTTGCAACCTCCTCGACCAAAACTTCGGGCAATACTTCTTTGTTTCGAGTTTAGCAATAGCTTAAGATGATTACAGTTAAATAAGTTTTCAAGAGTATTGTGATAAAAATGCCTTTGGCAACAAGCTTAGTACCGTACATTAATCACAGTCTTGCAACTTAGCCAAAATTTCACATATAAAGAAACTCTTTTCAAAGGATCACAGTGATAACTGCAAAACACACCTATTTTTATCGATGGGATACCAATTAACTTAGATTATATTTCATAGTCTGTCTTAGTACTTACGAATAGTGCTCCAAGTGCCTGTGACCCCAATTACAGACAATTTTACAAGATCAGCTCTGACTTATACTACAGATTTTCAGGTGATCCTAAGAGTCTTCCATATGCTAACAGCTACTAAAGTCTCCCATATACTATCACTTAATCTTCATGCGCATCACCTCTCTCATTTTGGTGAGCTGTCAAAAAATGTTTGTGTCTGGTAAAATTATTGTACAGTCTCCATATTCTTTGAATCTCTCTCAAGGAAAAAGCTGGAGACCTCTTCTTATCACCAATTTTCCCTAATTTTAAGATATGTCAAACCTCACAGATTATAAAGATGTTTGCATTTCTTTGTATCCAAATCTCACATCTTGGGCAGAAGTTACTTCAACAAAAATGGCTCTGTGCTCATATGCATCGTTGCATTCTTTTATGGTAACTTTTTATATGTGTTTTGTTCTTGCCCATGTTTGATAAAGACAAGAAACACTTAAATAATCATTGTCCTGCCTATAAGTGTTTTGTTTGGAAAACAAAGTACACTTGACTTATCACAAAATTAGATAAGGTGGTGTCTAGGTGATATTTTACAGTAGTAACCAAATGTGGTTCTTACAAATTGCAGTAAAAGTGGGATAAATTAAAATTCACTGCTACGAAAAATCAAGTTAATAAAGCAAAATGCAACATGGAGAATGTCTTAGGCTACAAAATATAACCCGTAGTCAATTTTCTCCTAAAATGTACAAAAAATATAAAGCTAACGAAAAAACAAGAATCAAACTTTGAAGGAATGTCAAAACCAAGGTTGAGCAACGAAGAGATCTTAGCTAGACAAATAAACATTTTCATAAACTAAGAAAGATGGCTATAAAGTTGAGTTCTTAAGAAAAACAGGGAATTCTGGAAGCTGACTTCGAAGCACAGCCAAACTCTGCTCTCAAAGCTGTGTTATGCCTAATGCCTTGGTTAGTACTATTATCACTTTAATTCCCTAAGTTGCTGCTTCATCCAGTATGAAACAGAATTAGTCTAGTTTCTGCAGAAGCATTGTGTATAAAAGGCTAGTCCAATGTACTCCAAATAGACTAAAGACCGCCCTTCCTACTTTACTCTTTCCAGAGGAAAATATTTCTTGTAAGGTAAAGGAATGGCTGTTAAATGTTGGTTAATAAATTTACATATTAAGAAATGTTCTCCTGCAGTGACTCTTTTTAGTCAACTGTTAGAGTTACTTTAATTAATCACAGCATTACTCCATCATATAAACATTGTGCCAAATTAAAGAGTCAATATCTATTTTCAGCTCAATGTCTTTAGAAATTATCAAATATACTTAGAACTCTATTCAAAAGCTTAGCTTTTTTATCAAACAAACTTCACAAAAATCAACTTATCAAGTTTGGCTGTTTCATTCCACGGTTAACAGAAAAAAGATAATCAGGACTCTTTGACAAACTATCCTACATAACTAGCCATATAAATTTATATCTCATCAAATAAAGAACCAAAGAACCATCACCTCTGCAATTAAAACAACAAAAACACCAGTTAGATGTACAATACATAGTTTCTTTAATCAGATATAGCGAGGGTTAGAAGAACTACCACCTATCAACCAGATATATTAACACATATATCTCAATGAGTGATCACTCTCAACAGTAGACACAAATATCAGCACTGTAAGGGATTATATAGTATTAAATGAAAATATACACCTTCACCGATATGACAAGATGATAACACTGTCATTCATGTCTGATTTCCATTAAAATTGATTAAAGCACATACGGTATGCAAGAAAAAACCAATTAGCACTTACTTTTTCCAAATGCAGCAGCTGATGCAATAACTGATACTACAAATGACATTATTGTCTGTCTAGATAACAGCAAATTTGCAACATGGACTTGATTTTCCAAAATTACAAGACTAAGTCGATTACCAATAACACGCCAAGATTTTTTTTTTTTTTTGGGAGCAATCACAAGCCAAGATTATAGATTGACTCGTTATTTTAACCCGTCAAAATCATAAGCTCCAACGATAAAACACCAGAAAGAGCCAATTTCGAGACAAGGGTATTGCAACAACCTATTAAAACCAAGTTTGAAAAAAAAAAACATAATACAAGAATTAAATAATAATTTCAAATAATAACAGGAAAAAGTTGCAGTACACTTGTGAGACACAAAAAGATTTACACCTGGGCTGTGGATAAAACAAGCAAATAAATCAAGAACTAAGAAAAGGAGTCGCCATATAACAAAACAGGAAACGAAAAAGAAGGAGAGTAAACCTTGCGATTGATGAAAGTGAACTGTGCAGAACATCCTTGGCAATGTGAGGCGTCAACAACCCAAATATTCCCTCTCAGTGATGGCTTTGGAGGCAATCCGATCTTCTCTAACATCTTCTTAGATTTCTTTCTTCGACTCTTGAATGGAGATTTCTGATTGAACGAACTTAAAATGAAGATCAGCTGCTCTTTTCTTGGCTTCTTTGAAGCTTCTTCGTCTTTTGGCAATACATTTTCTTTTCTTCTTTATTAATTCCACTTCCCCGTTTTGCCTTTCTCTTTATTTAGCAATTTATTTATTTAGGATTAACTCCACTTTCCACCCTCAAACTTATATCACATTTTCACTTTAGGCCCTAAATTTTAATTTTGAACACTTTGCACTTTAAGGTCTCAAGTTTATCTTATTAAGTCCAATCAATGATAATGTTAGCAAAATTAACAAGATAGAGGACTATGCAAACTAATGACAATGCATTTTATCTAGGACTATAAATGTCTAGAAAATGATTGCATGGTAACTGCCACAAATGAAGTTGGTCTTTATTTCTTACAAATAGGCCCAATATCAGTTGGGCTTCCGGCATGTTGGGTTTCACACTTTGGATCGTTCCTGGTTTGTTTGTGCAATGATGACAATTGAGAACAACAACCACTACTAGCATCTTGGTCTTGTTTTTTTCCCCCATTGAATGCATAGTAAATGTATCTAATTATATATATCAGCACAAAAATGTATGTGACTTGAATTTGGAATTGGCAACTTGAGTGTATTATCACAAGTCCTTTTCGTAAAAAGAGATGCTTGCAAACAAAATTTTATTTCATTTGTACGATGATACATTCATAAATATTTTTGTATGAACAGTTGTTTATATATGTACACTAACAACAAACATGTTCCATATTAATTTTTCATCTAATCTAGCATGGAGGGATGGAATTTAAAAAGTGGAAAAGAGGTAGAAAAATTGAATTCAAGATTTTTAAGTTTTAAAATCTCAACTTTAACGACTAATAAATTACTTTGACTTCCAATTATTGCTGCCGTCCTTGACTTAACTTCACCTAATTTGCCCTGCTAATACTTAATTTTCTAAAAAAATCGATCTGTTTAAATGTTGTACTAGCTTTTATTTAACATCACCAACCACTATTTTATTGGTTTTGTTATTTTTCTGAAAGCCAATCGAAAAGAAGTACGGAGAGAATATTCAAGTCCTTTAAAGTGAAACTATATAAATGCATTTTTTGCGAGCCAAAATTTCCAAAAGTTCTCTCTCATGGAAAGTTTAGTTGCATACATTAGTTAACCTCATGTTTCCTTGTCTCGATTAATGCAGTACAGAGCATCTTTTATATATATATATATATATATATATATATATATATATATAAATTGCCAGCATCTTGAACAAAATAAAATACGTACTAGTACTACTAGAAAAGATTAAGGTCGTATTTAATTTACTCTAGAAGAAAAGATTCCTAGAGATTAACGCAAAAATGCCTAGGCATCACATTGGTTTTAAAGAAGCATCGGGAAAAGGCTGTTCACTTTGTTGACTCATTAATGCACCCAGATTTCAACAAAATTGGAAGCCTAAAAAGACAATTACTGTTCCCGAAAATGTTTGTCCTTCCTTTCTTCCTAAGATATTACTTACTGCAATAGACTAGTAGTTGGTTGTTTCAACCTTCGAGGTTGCTAACTAATCAGTCTACTTGAGAGTCCTTGAACTTTGCACTGCTACTAGAAATTCACTTTACAGTTTGCAGCTAACTATTAGCATCAAATCAACTTGTTAGGAAGAGATCCATGCTATTCACTTGCCACATTACCTTAGGAAGCAAATCTAATGAAAAGTAGTATCAGTTTGGACTCAATTTTAGGTGTAATTCAACTGTCTTGGTTCATCAAGATGGCTTTTCAAATACATGTTGGTTCAGAATTGAATTAGTAATGTCTTTGTTTGTCTTCACAAATTCTGCCCTTTTTAGCAGAAATGAACTGGAGTTGAATTACCCAGATGACTAGATCAGTGCTATTATTCAAATAAAGTGCAGTATCTTTCTTTTTTTTTTTTTCTCTTTTTGATGAATGATACTGATTTCTGTTCCTATGCGTCTTAGCATGGCCCTCAATGTGCAAATTGTTTGCCGCATTAATCGCTGTCATAGTGTGTTTTTTAGTGGTAGACTTGGCTCAATCTTCAGTACAAATATTCTTTAGAAACATCCATTGATTCTATTAATGCACGTTTCAGATTCTTGAAAAAGACAATGGACAAAGATCATCATCTTTATTGTTGAAGCATTGGTTTTCTACTATATTTCAATGTAGTTGCGCCATTTTGAATTGCAGCTTCATTTGCCACGAATCCTCGATTTTGGTGTAGACTTTGATATTTGAAAAGTGGGTTCGATGCTTCTGTGAAGATAACAATTTTCGTGCCTTTTGTCATTACTCATAACCACCAGCAGGTCCAGCACTTGACTTCTACAAACTGCTGAAAACCAAGTCTGAGAAGACTAGGCATTGACATTTTCATTGGAATTTTGTGTTTGCTATAATGTAATCGAAGTAACTAGACCTACTCTGGTGGACTAATCTATACGTCTTTTTTATGGCTTTGTCTCAATTGCCATGGATTCAGTAGCTTCTTTGATAAACTGCTTAAATTCAGCAGAAATGCAGAATCAACTATGGTAAGTACTGCAACTCAAGATACAGACTGTAGAAACGTATTTTACACTGCAAGGATTATTATTATTATTTTTTGCCAGATCCTCATCGCATTTTCTCCTAATATTTTGAATGGAAGAAACACCCAGAAAGTTTGAGCTTTCCACACTATGTTATCACAGTTTTAACCTTTGCCGGAAAAGAAAAGAACACAAAAAGAATGACTTTTCTCATCGCAATCGACATTCTGTCACAAACTATACAACATGTTCGGAGATGTTCGAGAAAACTTTAATGAAGTAGCTTCCTGTCAAGGATGGAGTCCAGATTGGTTGGAAAGATTGAACTCAATTTCTTCATGTATGTTGATCTAGTCTGTTTTTCCCTGTCAAACGTCTCTGTTGGCGTACAAGTTTTGAACCTGTTATCTATGGTTTGATATTCAAGCTTAGTCATGCGAACAACTTGATCCTCATCCTCACTAGTTCCCTTCGCACTACTATGATGCGACCTGAGATCCTCATGCACCTCAAGATGGCCTGTTTTCCGGGGGATTTCTCTAAGCTTTGAGTGCTGAGAAACAGAAGCAGTGACTGCTGCACAAGCTGGAAACTCCATGTTGTGAACTAGGTGGATCAAGGACCTTGCTGAGAGCTTATCAAAGTTCAGGACACAACAAATCTTTATCTTTTCTTCTTCTGAAAGCTTCTTGTGGACCTATGAGAAGATAAGTTCATTGTTGGCAAGATAACGTTAAAGAAGAATTTAAAACTGAACAATGTTTCTTTGTTTGTTAATTGATTTTGGAATTGCAAGAAGACAAGCAACAGCAAACAATTGGAGAGTTTTCTGATCATCCAAAAGTAGTAGACTGTGCAATGTTTAAGATTGTGTAGAATCTGATTGGAGTCTTATATCTAAGTTCACAAAATTCACAATATGCAGTTCAGGGTCATCATACCTTGAGATATATGTCCACTGCTTCATAAATCATGTCATGAGAGTCTCTTGCATATTCAGGTAGTGCTGTAGCTAATGTGACAAACTTGGAAGGTTCCAGACGAGGATCAGGGGCAACTTCAACTAAGTAAAAATCCATCAAAGAGGCAACTTTCTTGAGTCGATACACGAGAAACTGCTCTCTACTCTCAATCAGGAATTGTTCCTGTAACCTTAGGATCAAATCCACATCATATGCATAACATTTGCAAGGTGGAGATGGAAAAAACAAATCATCCAACTTTGCTTGATCCAGCAGGGAACCAACTAGGCTTTCTAACTTCTTCTTGGAACATCTTTTCACTTTGAACGCTAAAGAAAACCGAAGATTGTCAAATAGACCTCTGACGGAGATAAGGCTCCTATCCAACAAATGAAGAAGATTGATGACAGTCTCGGTGATTCTACATTTCTCAGCTCGTAAAGCACCAGTAATTTTCACTTTCTGATAATGTAAGAGGAATGCACATACAACGTAGTTGTCCAATTTCTTCGCAATCATTGTCTCCACTACCTTCTCAAATAAGTCAACTTTCAAGAATTCAAGGTCTTCAAACCACCAAGTCGAAGCTTGAGAGCTGAAGTTGCCTATGCTTTGACAACTAAAGTCGCCTGAAAACTGTATACAAGAACTGTCCGTCAATGAACTATACGGGATGATAAGAGAATACAAGGAAAGCCTTTCCACCAGACAATCCAGAAGCTCCTCAAGCATATCTAAAGAGTACATGGTTTGCTGCAGATCTTGAAACTGCTTCAAACATTCAAGTAGCTCAGGCAAGGCAAATTGGTGGATTTTCTTGAAGTATTCTTTGGTTTGGCTCATCAAACTGGGTGCTCCGTGAATATCCGTATCCATTTCCATAAAAGTGCTAGCAGAATGCAATAAAATTATGTTGGAGGGAGTTATGTTAATTTTGCCTCCGTTGTAGCAAAATTTTGCAAGTAGTTCAAAACCTTCAGGTCCGCCAGGAAAATCATGGAATATCAATTTGAGACTACCATTCTTGTCTGTCAACTTTCTGAACAATTTTCTCAATCTACCGGAAAAACATGCAAGGAAGTTCTGCATTTGTAAGCAGTTGTGAGATGGTTAAAAACTTCATATATTCACTTTTGTGAACCCGTAGTTCCAAGCAAAAATAGATGAATATATTGAAAAAATTTTAAAGGAAAATCATTGACTGCTGCAAAAAACAAAAAGTGCAATAAGGCGACTGAAGTTAATGACAAAACTGTGAAATGCTGCAGGCAAAATTTTAACTCTCAGCAATTTTGCAGCTACATACTCTTTACCAATTTGTAAGCTGTAGACATGTTAAATTTGATTTTCCTGAAAAGTCAGATGACACAACTGAGGCAATGGCAAAAAAGGATTGCAAAACAAGAATGGTTAATGATAGACACAAGGATGCACAAGGACTTGATGTAACTATATTACAAAGAGTGGAAATTGGTAAACAGGGCAGCTTCAGACGCTGTCCACCAGGAAATGCTTGTATTCCGTTCCTTTGCAGGACAAAACAAATAAAAGCAGAGAGAGCAAAAGGAAGAGCTATTCAGGCACAACTTCTACCTTGTCCACGAGGAACGTCTCCTGGCTATTGACATCAATTTCAAGATCACAGCACATTTCTATTAGCTGATGCACAAGCGAATACAAGACTGCAATGCAGGATCCTCTGGAGGAATGGGTTATGTGGACTAAAGGATTGATACTGGTCAATGCTGAGAAGAGAAGCAAAGAGAATTAAAGAAGCAGACGTATAAAGTGTGTACTGCATATAACTTCTAACAAATGCTAATGCTGCTTAGTCAATAACCATTGTGGGGGCAATGGAAGGAATAAGAAGCCTCCTAGACTAACTACTATAGAGAAACCTTTAGGCTTGGAAATCATAGACTGCCCGTTTACTAAAATAATCAGTCTACTGTTATCCCCAAGACATAGTCGCCCACACGCCCCCGCGCGCGCACACACATGCACAGTTGTACTGGTGCACCATTTTTTCTCTTTCTCTTCAAGGAGGACATGTTAGTCATCGTACATGGGCCATGGTCAATTTTGTCTACTAGAGCTAGTGATAGTTTTTTCACTTTTTGCCGTCAATTTTGGGGGATCAAAATAGTGTGATCATCAGGAGATGATAACATCCCAATTACTTGCCTTTTTTTGACTTACAAACGATGAAAATTCGGTTCACTTTTAGCCATACCAGGTTTTCAATGAAAAGGTGAAGCAATGATGTAAAAGATACAGTTGTTTCCAGTATACAAGTACAAGAAAGATAGATCCAGAAAGGTGGTGTACTATTCTGCCTTTAGAGTAGGAACCGAGCAATTAAGAGTAATTTCCACACTGAAATGCTAAGGTCAACGGGTCGAGGCCATTGGATTCTAGTCCTCTAATTAAAACACCCTAAAGTTGCTCTGATATCAGTAATTTTCATTTATTTCCACTGCAATAACAAAGCCCAACATTGAAATACGGCTAATTAAAGTTAAACCAGGCTGCAGAGCTCATCTGTAGCAGCTTTGTAATTGGGTTATTACTTTGATAAAATAATGCATTTTACATGTTTTAGATGCCATGGTACGATACATCACAAAGTTGAGAAGGGCTATAGATGAACAGAACTGCGACTCAACTCTGGCTGTGGCTGGCCTGTTTTAAAAAGATCAGATGTAATCTTGTACTTCTGAAATTCTAATCTTAAAATCCAAATTTTAGGGTTGTTATAATAATCAAATACGTCTAGGGTTACAGAATTGAAGGGACAAAACAGACACTCAAAATAAATGTGGGAGAGAAAGAAAATAATAAACTCAACTTATAATATTATTGAAATCTCAAACAATAAAGAAAGTCACGTCACCATACAAAATATGACAAATTATTCTACAGTCTCTCTCTAGAAAAACATCTTGAATAATGTCTTATTTATAATCTACTAGACTTGTTGGAAAAGAAACCATTTGCATAAAAAATTATCAAATAAAACACAAGTCCTAAATTACACAACTACTAAAAACCCAACTCCAATAAAACTAATAAATACATTTTAGTAAGAATACAGATGAGAGTAAGAGGGAAGAGATTCTGGGCATACTAGGGGGGATGAAACAGGTGGATCAGAGTAGGTATCTGGGGCTACCTATGGTTATTGGCAAATCCAAAAGGCAGGTTTTCAACTATATTAAGGTTAGGGTGTTGGAGAAACTTAAAGGCTGGAAGGAAAAATTGTTGAGTCAAGCTGGGAAGGAGGTTCTGTTGAAGGCTGTAATAGTAGCTATGCCTGCATATGCTATGAACTGTTGTAGGTTGCCTAAGAGCTTGTGTCAAGAAATATGTAGAGAAATGGCAAGGTTTTGGTGGGGGGAGAGTGAAGGGAGGAGGAAGACTCACTGGGTGGACTGGGGGAGTTTGGCTGCAGTTAAAGGGAAAGGGGGGTTGGGTTTCAGAGATTTGCAGGATTTCAACAGTGCTATGTTGGCTAAGATGCTGTGGAGGATTCTAACACAACCTAACCTGCTGATGAGTAAGGTGTTGAGGGGGAAATATTTTAAAGGGGAATCTATTTGGCAGACACAGGTAAGGGCTGGGGACTCTTGGATATGGAAGAGCCTTTTGAGTGCAAGGGAGGTACTGGAGATAGGAGCTAGGAAGAGGGTGGGGGATGGTAGAACAGTGGATATTTGGAAGGATAGGTGGTTACCAGGGGGAGGGTCAGGTATGGTGGTCTCTCCAAAGCCAGCAGATTGTCCTGTCCAGAAGGTTCATGAACTGATCCAGGATGGAAAGTGGAACAAGGTAGTAATGGAATCTATGTTTAGAGAGGAGGATTGTAAGAAGATTGAGGGAATCCCTATCAGCCTATGTGGAGGGAAGGATAAACTGGTGTGGCCGTGGGCTAAATCTGGACAGTATTCAGTCAAGACTGGGTATATGCTGGCTAGAGATATGAGAAGAGATGGGAGGAGGAGGGAACCACAAGAAGCCAGTAATAGCAGAAATGCATGTCATTCTAATGTATGGAAGGTGCTATGGAACTTGGATATAAAACACAAGCTGAAACACTTTCTCTGGAAGTGCTTGCATGGGGTCCTGCCAGTCAATGAGGTGATCAGGAGTAGGATAGGAGTAGGGGAGGATAGATGCAAGTGTTGTGGGGAGATGACAGAAACATTGGAGCACTTGTTTTTCTTTTGTAGTCATGCAGAGCTTATATGGAAGGCAGCTCCCATTGATTGGGATGGTCTAAAGGAGTACAGGCACAGTTTCTGGCATTGGTGGAATAGCCTGATGGAGGTGCAGAATAGAATAGGAGGACGGAATCACATTGCCTTAACAGTAAATATCCTATGGCAGATTTGGAAATCCAGAAACCAAGTGCAATTTAATGAGGAAAGGAACTGTCCAGGAAGAATAGTCAGTAAAGCTGTTAATGAGTGGTCTGAGTATCAGGATGTGAGAAATGGGGATGGAATGGTAGCGGAATCAAGGAAAACACAGGAGGATGGGAGTAGTAAATGGGTTCCACCTCCACAGGGGGTTGTCAAACTGAATACTGATGCAGCCTTGGAGGTTAAAGGGGGCAGAGTAGGATGGGGAGTTGTGGCCAGAAGAGAGGATGGCATGGTAGTAGGAGCTTGGGCAGGTGGTGAACGAAGGAATGGTATCCCAGCAGTGGAGGAGGCCTTAGCTATCAGGGAAGCTGTCATCAAGGCAAAACAGTGCGGGTGGAACAAAGTGGAAATCCAATCTGATTGTAAACAAATGGTGGATTTGCTTACAGATAGGAACGGGGATCACCCAACTGCAGGGACCATCTTGCATGATGTATTGGAGTTATGTCAAGCCTTTAAGGTTTGTTACTTCTCTTTTGTTAAAAGAGGTGGTAATAGTGTGTCTCATAAGCTGGCAAAATTTGCCATTAGCTTGTCTGAGGAAATTAGTTGGAAGGAGTCCTTCCCAATCTGGCTTACTAGTTTAGCCACACTTGATGTACGGGCAGTTGCTCAAACAATGTAATCCTTTCTTTGATTAATGAAATTTGTTACCGTTTGGAAAAAAAAAAAAAAAAAAATTAAAACTAATAAATACATACTTCTAGTATTGATTTAGTACGCCAACATTGATGCTCATGGGACTAGCATCTGTTGACTCTCAGCGTTTTACTCTTTCAAACATTTAGCAGTGAAAACTATCACTCTATTTTAGGATCAAACTCGCCATCTAAACTTCACGCATTTTATTCTCTTCTTAAAAGAAAAGGCACGAGCCCGGTCGAATAGCCTCAACCCCTTTTGTCTCACCGCATGCTGTGGCCTAGTGTCATTTGCTATAGATATTGCAAAAACTGGTCATGGAAAATTAGAATTAGTTGTTACTCTTTGATAGATATTGGAATTTAATTTTTTTGACTATTAAAAAAATAAATGTTTAGACGTAAAAGCAAACTAAAACGTCAAAAAAATTGATTATCTAAAATCAGAATCTAAATCAAATGAAATAATCAAACAAGAACATACCCATAAATAACCATACACCAACTCTAATGTTCAGCAAGTTACTTGTTTACAAGCTTTTATCGATTCAGAACTTCATATGTAAATGCAAGGCAACCACCTAGGACCCAAGTCCTAGAGATTTTGTTACACATGAGCAGATATCTCTACAGCTCTATTCTTTTTTCTTTTTTTTTTTAAACTAAAACGATAGATTTTATTGATGAAGAGCTAAATTGTATAATTCTTGAGCAAAGGCTCAAGTTGACCTTTACAATCGTTTACTATGACACGGAGTCAGTGTGGCAATTTTCGATACGACCTGAAAAGACGACGCGAACTTAACACGAAATTAATGGATTTTGGTTGAGGCTTCCGTCGAGTCAGAATCAGGTCGAACCCGATGAACCCGGAAAAAAATGTCGAATTCAGGTCATCCACGAGTTGACCCAATAACTCGTTTATGAATTAAAAATAATTTAATAAATATAAAAATATTTTATCTAACTAAACTAAGTTATTCTTTTTTCCCCAAAGGTATTAACCACTTAATCCTAAATGAATTTATTTAACTTGTATGAAGTTGGAATTATTATGTTTGGACAAATGATATATTACTTTATTTTCTATTTTTATAATATCTTAATTTATTTTACATGTAGTTTGGGATAAAATATTTTTACAGTGTTTTAATTTATTTCAGACTGATTTGGGATTGTTTTATCGAAATTTTTATTACTTGATTATGTAATTAGTTTTGTACGAAATTGGTTCTGTTAGAAACTACAGTGATAAATTAGTAAATTAAAATTATGTTTCAGGTCATTCGGGTTGACCCGCCAACCTGAAATTTTCGGAATCAGGCTAGGTATCTTAACCTGTTTCGAGTTGACGGATTGTGTTCGGGTCAACAGATTATCTATTAAACCTGGGTCTCAACTCGACTTGCCAACCCGTTTCTGACCCGATTGCCACCCCTACAAGGAGGAATCCAACATTCCTCATCTTGTGTTAAACTAGCAGCATATTTGCTAATCATTCTACTTCTTATACTACTTTCATTTGAGGACAAAACAAATGAGCATTTCAAAAACAACAATCTTAAACCATAAATGTCCTCCAGTTGAACAAAAAGTCTGACGTCTTTAGTTTTCTTGATCTTCAAAAGATGTAGCAGCTTGGGTGATGAGATTTCCAGTTGCCAGTTTTAGAGCTTGTGCATAGTCCAGCAATATTTCACCTGTACTTCCTTCTCTCAAGGCCCAACCAACTTGTGTATTACCAGCCTTTGAAGCTAGTATACCTATTCCTAGCGCCTTGTTTTCCTTCTAATTGCTGATTTCAATACTCATGTTCATGTGATTTCCATCATCAGTGGGCCAGTGGCTGTCTGTGCTTCCTGCTCTTTTGTTCTTGTTTCCTGAATGCTCACTCGTTTATCCATTTTCTGAGCTTCTACAAATTCCATCCACTCTACAGCTCTACTGCCTATAATAACTATATATATATATATAACTCAGATATCTCACTCTCGTAACATTTAGCGCATTCTAACGGAAAGGACTCTTTTATGTAAGTTGCATTTGCCTTCTTTTGATCTTGTTGCCTAGTTCTGCATATCAAATATCTTTAGTGCACCTAATGCAGCAAGATTAAGCACGTACAAATCTATGTATCTTGTTGGTGTTGCAGGAAGCATAGCAACAAAACCTTTTCTTTCTTTTTTATTTTTTTTTGGGTTTTTTTGTTTGTTGGGGCGGGGGGGGGGGGGGGGGGGGTTGTTGTTGGAACACCGTGCCTGCAAGCAACTTAATTAAACGAAAAAAGAACAGATACTCGAAGAGCCTGCCCTTAAAACTGGTTGCTTGTAGGTCATAGATTACAAAGCACCCATAATAAATAACTCCCTCTTTAATTAACATTAATTCATGGAAAAGCGCTTCAATTCAAACCCCGGGGGCCGTCTGAAATGCTGTAACGGGGAAGCAAAATATTTGCACATGATGGCAGACAAGCGAAATCATTTTACCAAGGTATCATATCACATACAAGACACTGAATGGAAACAGGCAGGAACTTATCCAAGGAAACATTTGCTTCATATATTGTACGAGCAATCTCAATACAAAATGAAGCAGCATGAACCAAAAATCCAACGTATCAAAGTATAACATAAAAAACTCCCACCACCAAGACAATTTGTCTAGCGGTGACATCAGTTTTCTACCGCCAACGTTAAAAGGCAATAGTTTCACAACTGAATTTCTTTTCTTTTTTTTTTATTTCTTATCCTTTCTGGTGTTCCAAACCTTTTTTCCGCTGTCCATGGTGAATAAATGGGCGGCGGAGTCACACAGGATCTCAGAATTTGTAGGCTGATCTATTCTTGACATCATCCCGCATGGATATTTGAAGCCTCAATTCCAACCTGCGAACTGCTCGTGCAGCTTCCAGTTTCTGACAATCCTCCCTATTGAATCACAATTACCAGTAAAAATGCATCCTTTCTCAAAAGTCACATCCAGTATGTCCTAAAAGCTCAGTAGCCATTTATTTGAGGTCTCGGTGTAGGACCCGTCAGCCGAGAAAATGGCATTTGCCCCTGGCTAGGAGGGCCTTTCTGCCCTGAAAAACGATCAGGAGTTGGGGAGTCAGAGATTGACCTAGAGAAGGCCTGGGCAAGCTCAACTGCTGAAGCTGCTTTTCCATAACGCAGCCCTGGAGCATCAGCAGAAGCTGCTTTTGGATGCTCAACAGGCTTGCGCCAAGTCTCTGGTGAAGGTGGCCTCTCCTGTTGCTGTGGTTGCAGATGTTGGTGCGGCGGGTGTTGCTTCTCAAATTCCCTTTTGTTCCTCCAGTTCTCACCTCGCCAATTCCTCTTCTGAACTTCTGTTTTTTCAACCTCTAATCGGTGATCTCGCCCATCAGAATTCTTCCCTGTCCGATGTTCAATGGGTATACTTCCTGGCTTATCATTGTACCGAGTAGAAGCAGCATGCACTGAGACTCTATCAGTTTTGAGCACATCTTGTTTGACCCTTCAGATAAAGATCAATTTTGATTTATAATAACTTCAGCTAAGGGTTTCGAAATTAAATTCAAGCTAAGAGACGCAGCTCCTATAATAACTAAGCCATCCACAGCTACAGAAACACAAGATAAATAAACTGAACTTTTACCTCTGAGGAGACAGAGCCAGGTCATCATCATGGACAGCAACATTATCAATGCCCCGCTCCTTTAGAACCTGGAAGCAGCAATAAGAGCATGTAATAAGATAAACATCCAGCTTGAAGGAACTATAGACTAATCTGAATAAAGGGGGGTTAGAAAAGAAATGAGGACATCCATAACTACAGATCAATTTTCCTGAACAAGTCAAAGGCAGAAACCAGAATCAAAACCAAAAGCCTCAGGTCTCCAACATTGATACAAAATGACAAGTACACAGCCAAATGTGATGCAAATTCTCATTTTTCTGGGGTGAACAAAAATATGAACTGCTGTCAGACAAGCACTAATCTATGTTTGGATACAAACAATCACAAGAAAAAGAATTACCAGCTCTCTTGGGCGAGCACCCCCAAACAATGTGTTCCTGTGGCCAGTCACAAATAACAATATGGTCAGAATCATGTAGAAACGTTCCAGCAAAAACTCCCCAGTCATGAAAAAAAATCACATCAACACAAACAGTATCAAAATTTTCCACTGAACAGCTATATAGCAAGACAGTCATGAACAACTAGAAGTAATCCAGTAAAAAGCAAACAAGGTTGGCAGAAACGTAAAAAGTAAAGACCTCAGCTTGCAATGTCAAGAATGACAGCTGATGTGTTCTCTCTGTATCGATTGATCAGTTAGATAAAAAAATCACGGTAGCCAAATTGCTATTCACGATTGTTACATGCTTTAGAGAGAAAATTCTGCGACATTAATATAATATCAGAATCGACGAGAAGCTCTTGTCAACATGGTAAATAAAGCAGCTTTCAAGAAGCACATATCACATGTTCTCCCACAGGGGTATGAAAAATCATTTTACCTGAACATAACAAATAATTAATACACTTATTACCACTAACGCTTTTAAGGTAGAAAAGATACTTAGAAGAGTTGCAGAGGATGGCTGCTAGGTTTAGAAAACTCCAAGAGAACATATAAACAGGTGGAATATCCAACAACAGACTTGAAAAAAAAAACCAAAAGAAAAAAAGTACTGAAGTATGCTTTCCAAATATGTGAAGCACAAGAACACTGTGAAAACAGCTAGGGCAAAAAAGAAAGATAATTACTAGCAACCAAGGCTGACCAGAGACATACTCACTTTACCAACATATCGAGTTGAAGAGGGCAAAGAAAAATACGAAAAGCTATGATTTTCAGAAACTAATAGCTGTTAAAAGTAACAAAGACTGAAAATCATAAACTAAAAGTCCAGAAAGTGGGCAAGTTATTCACTACTTTTTCTTTCAACCGGTATACTCCCACTACTACTTTCTATTCGTCTTCCACACTTCATCATCTTGATTAAAACATCTGGAACTGCAGACAGCACAAGATTCAATCACCTAACACATGAAAGAAAACCATACAGTGCATCTGTTTGAAATCATTCCGAACTGAAATATTTATGAGAAGAATCAGATGGTTGGTCCAATGTAACTTTTAATCAGAATCTGGATAAGTTTCTGAAAATAATGAGAATAATGAAGTAATTGTCTAAATCAAACAAAAGAAGAATGATGGCCAGATTCACCATAATGACATTACATTTATCCTCTGCAATATTATACATGTTGAATTTACTGATACAATTTGCAAATTATACGTTTTGCATCTTATTCTGTTTTTTGAGTAATACTGGCTCTTCTTTCTTCAAAATGAATATTTTGGGAGGTATAGGGCATAGGTGGATCTTTTTAGGTGTGTTAAGCATAACATCTTTACATGAGAACTAAACTAAAGTTCTTGATACTAATGGAAAGCCAAGATACTTAATAATACTACAAGAGTATAAAGATCTAGAATAAATAAATTAATCAAAATATAATTAAGGAAAACAAAGCAAGCAATATCAACTCAAAACTCCAAAAGATGGAGTACAATCATGCAAGCCAACAAGTGAGAGCAGAAAAGTAAAGAAACCACAATTTTTTTAAAGCAAAAATCACATGCATCATCAATACTAGTTGAAAATCACATGCATCACCAACTTTTGGGAAGCAATCGTCAATTCCCTTCCTCGTTTATTCAGGAAATATGCATCTGTTATTCTGTCATATGCAAAAGGTACTCGATTTACAGCCGTCCATGATAATACCATTAAATATGACACTTTTGTTTGTATTAGACAGAAGACACAGGACTTGAGGTTAATGTCTTCAAAGAAGAAACTAAAACTTCCGACAAAGACATCTAGTAAAGTTTTCTAGTTGCTATGAAATGCGGATATTCGACCACGCAAGAACATAGATGAAAACATTGCATTTGTAATAATATTACAACATTTTGTATGCCATGGTTGCTCCAACCTTTTTGTCAGGAAAATGTTTAAAGTAATTTCCTTCTGTAAACTGCATTTCCAATAAAATGCATGTACAAACATCACATCACTTTGGATCCATGATCTATTCTCATGTTTAATAAACTCAATAAAACAATATATCCATCACAAACATGTGGACAATGGATCTGCATAATTCTGCATATTACTATAAGGTAGCTAACAATTCAGAATTATATACACCACAGTCTATCAGCAAATCATTTTTGTAGTACTTTGAGAATTAATCCAGTAGATGGAAGAATGCAATAAAAAACTAGAATGAGGCAAGAATGAAAGAAGGTTAACTGAAAAAAAGCTTTCCCTAAAAAGCATGTTCTTTAGTTGAGACGCGAAAAAAGGAAGACTTTGGGCTTGATATGCCCTTTCCCTTGCTAAAGCAATTGCATTAACAGTCTTAAAGCTTGATATGATATAGTAATTCACAAACAACAGCACTTATCATTTTTCTCTTGATATCTCTTGCCTAAGTGAGGACGAAAAGTGGGTATGTAAGAACTATTTTGAACCTTTTTAAGGGGACAAAGGATGGGAGAGACCTAGCTTTGGAGCTCCTCCTTGATTTTATTTCTGTTTCGAGCTGAGAGGATATTACAACATAGAACAATGTATGGATGACTTTTTGGCACGAGTTTTAGTTGGTGAAAGTGAATCTTTACAACCTCAGGCTTTGAATGCTATCAATACTTATGGAGTACACTTGTAAACGGACTCTATTTTTATGCAAAAACAATGGACCATAATATAAGAGAAATGGAGGCCTTGGAAGAAACTTGGATCTATCCCTTTTTTTCTCTTACTCTTAAACAAAAGTCCCAAAGCAGATGCTTTTCTCTCCATCCCAATTTCATTTTTGTCTCAAAATTCTTCGTTGAACAAAGCTTAAGGGTTCGTTTGGGAGTCAGGGTTTGGATAGAAAAGAAAAGGAAAGAAGAGAGTCAGTTTTCCTTTGTTTGTTAGTTTTTAGTAGGAAAGAAGAGAAAGAAAATGGGAGGATTCAGAAGGATGAAATGCAGCACTACAGTAGCCAAAACTTTTCCACCCACTTTATGGAAGGAAACTCTGAGGAAGCTTGTTAAATTTTTTCAAAATGCCTTTTGTCCTTAAAAAGCTCTTGAACAAATATTTAATGACTTACCCATCCAAAATCATTCCACTTATTCTCAAAATTCCCAAACAACATAACAATCCCTTCTCTTCTCTCATCTCACCTCATAACTAAAGTTTTCCCTTCTTTTCTTTTCTGTCCTAAGCTCCCAAGCTAAGCCTAAAGGAGGCAGAAATTGCAAAAAAAATAAGTCACTCTAGATACCAAGATGCCATAAGATAAAAAAGATATATCAACATCACAATAAACAATCTCTAAGTTCAACTCATACACCTTGAAAGTTCTAACTTCCCCTTCAACGATCTCTAAAGCCTAGACTCATTATGACATCTCTAACGATCAATATTCAACCACATTTTAGAACTTGATTCTATATATCATCACATGGACATATTAAATGACATCAAACGCAAGGAAAGCTCACAGCAGGGCAACTGAAATACAGTATATGCATTACAAACTGGAAAGAAAATAGAAAGATAACATAAGTCAAGCAAGCTAGTTAAAAATTTTGGTAAACCTCTTGCTTTCAGTGCCATCTTCTGCTGGATCAAGAGGCTCAGATCGGGGCTTCAGATTTAATTTTGGGCGCTCTACAAGAGGATTCCCACTCTCAGATCCCACAAGCCCAGCTTTCAGCGGAATTTGCATTTCATGTGATCGATTGTTAATTTCCACATGTAAAGGAACAGTTGGCTGCTGATAAAAGTATATTTAGAAAAGTGCGGTAATGAGATGTAGATTTCATAATAATTATTTGAAAGCTTCAAATGCATCAACAGTAATAAGTAGAGCAGCTTTACCGGCTTATACTCCAGTGGCAGTTCCTGAGTTTCTAGTGGTTTGGATCTTGGAAGTATCTTCAGCTTTCGCCTTTCTGATAATTCAGAATGCACAGCTGATTGTGACTCAGCACCACCAGATTTTCCTACATGATGAAGCGGTTGAAAATCATTAGCATTCATTAAAGGATTCCTTTCATTTGCCTCCAAGGTGACAGGAGCTCTAGCCCTCTCAAAGATTGGTATTGCTTTGCTGCCACCACGAATTCCATCATCAACAATCAAACTCTTTTCCACCTGCCTTGCCAACGCTGCCTCATGATAGTCCGTCCCACCTACCAAATGCCTAGAGCTATATGTATTCTTGCTATACACATCCTTATCCCTCAAATGAAATTCACTCTCAACTTCTGACTGCCTAATGACTTCAACATCTGGCTGAGAACTATTATGTTGCTTGGAATGCCACCTACCAGATGAAACCTTCTCCAGTGCACTAGCATGAGCTAACTTTGCTGCAGCATCTGGAGCAGACCATGTAGCAGCAGCTGGTTCTTTTACACCAGCTGCTTCTTTCCTAAGTCCCCATGCATTTGGATGCGGCCCAGAAACCATCTGCCCACCAGACCCACTAACATTCTGAAAATTCACTCCAACTCCACCACTTGGTCCAAACCCTTGAGAACCCACTCCTGCATGATTGGTCTCACTAAACCTCCCAGCATAAGAACTACTAGTTATACCACTTGCATACTGCAACCCAGGAGTTGAGGATGGTCGACTAGGGACCCTCCCAGAGGCTGAATAATCAGTCTTAGGTTCCACCACATGACTTGGGAGAGCTCTGAGGCTCTCATCACTGACAGTTCGACGAGGACCTGATACCCCATCCAATGGTTTCCGCTCATCCTCATCAAAATGCCTACCTATATTACTATTATGACTTAAAAAAGTAGTCTTGTCATCAAAGTTCCTAGCTGTCCCAGCTGACCCTGGACGCAACCGGTGGTCTGGCCGTCCCAATGGGTTCCCCCATGCTGCCTGCCGGTCGAGGGAGCCACGCTCAGATGGCCTCACCATTCTGCCAAAAATTCCAAGTTTTCTATCAGGTTTATATTTACACAGACAAAAAGCCCAAAAATCATTTGCTCTTACGCTAATACATGCCCGCGCACACACAAGACAAGTATCTCCATCCACGTTATATGCTTGTAACTACTAATTTTCTATGTTCCTAAAGTAACAAAAATTTCATCAACCTTTAATCGAGCTACATAAAACAGATCTGAATTATAACAATAACATTTGCAGAGTCAAATTTCCCTTAATCAAAATACATCCAGGAAAAAACAGAAAAAAAAGATAGATTCCAGCTAGTCTTGGCCCCAAAAAAAAAAATCTATCTTTCACCGCCTTTAAATAAACGAGCCCCAAGTCAGAAAATTAAGACAATCCATGAAACAAAAATCGAATGGGAATAAAACAGAACAATTCATAAATCTACCACCAATAATAACAGCAAGTTTCAGATGATTAAAGAAATACAACCAACAAAACGAAATCAATAAAGAGTTAAGCTTTAATCCATGACAACTAAGAAATTATGGATAGAAATAGGGAGTAATACTAACACGCCGGGTGCAGAAGGTAAAGGAAGATCGGAAGGGATGGAACCGCCATGGAAGTCCTTGAGAGTCATAGTAGCTTTCTTCTTCGACATTATTCCTTATTATTGCGAATTCTTTCTACAATTATTATTTCTCTAATGAATTTATGAAATATTAATAACCCCTCTTCCCCTTTTCTGACAATGGAGAAGGCCTAGAATAGGAGAAGAAGGAAAAAATAGTGAAAAGGGTCTCAAGATTTTGAGCTCAAAAAAGATGGGAAAAGAGACCAATTCCCCTTCTTCTTCTATTCTTACTGCTAACTGTAGAAGAAATGAGGATTGGGAAAATGGGTAAATTTGGATACATCTATTACAATCATAAGAATCAAATATTGCTAATAGCTAAAGGGTTTGCGTTGATTGTACTCTGTCGGGATCGGGCGGGTGGATTTCTGGGGTTCTTTTTTCCTTTTTGGGGTCAAAGTGTAAATTATGAGCAGGGATGGTGTTAAAAGGGTAAATACCAGAATATTTGGGGTCTGCAGATACAAGATTTGGACCTTTCAGGTTTTTGTTGTATGATACAGTGATCTGATCTGGGCGGTACGAACTACAAAGAGGGCTTTCATTATTTTGAAAGGGGGCCTGGTGTTTCCTTTTATGTCGAGGAGTTTGACAATATCATTTATTTTCTAAGATGGCTTGGTGTTTTATTGAATGTTGAGGATTTTGACAAAAACTCATATAGGAAAAAAAAAGTGCTTTTGACAATAAAATGTTTTAAAAGGTTTAGGAATGACAATGGATTGGGTAAATCAATATATAGATATAGATATATATATATATATGCACAGGCATTTGTTGTGCCTTAATTTCATTGTCCAATAATGATTATTGATTGAATCTCAAATTCTCTTTCTTATCATCCCTCAAATTCTCAAACTCTCAATTCTTATCGTAATGTGTTGATTTAATATGATGTATATATTAAATTTAGTTTGATAATAGTTAATCACTTTTTTCTAAGCTATTTAAATTAGCGAATAAAAAGTAACCGATGAATAATCTGAACCCGAGATTGAGAGGATTTAGTAATGGAAATAAAACTCGGTAGGATTACCTAATAGGGATTGGTAAAAATTTAGATACACGTGTTAGGATTTAATAAAAGAGATTTTTGAGAGTATGCAACTCTTTTTTTTTTAAGTGTAAGTTGGAAGTCTCGAACCCAAGACTTCTCGCTTAAAATGGTTTAAATGTATAATTTATAAAAACAAAAATCAAGCTTTGAATGTTGTTATTAAATGTAATGAGATTCATGAATTTGACCAAGTATTTCGTATTTTTTTGTTGATGCATTAATAACACTTTAACGTAGATAGTAATCTCGGTTGGTAATATCTTGGTTTAGCGATCAAAGTTGAAGCACGTTTTAGTGTCCCACTCATTGTGGGATAGTTTGAGACTTTGAGTTGTAATTTATTTGTATTATTTACAGTGTGGAGGACTCTTTGTAATAAACATTATTGTGTCTAAAATTAAATTCAACATCTCATGTGCTAATACCTGTTAACAAATTGCTATAAAATCTTTAAAATTATCTCACTAATTTGTTTAAAACACCATAACATATTCAAAATTGGTGCGGTAACATTTAGGATCTTTGATGAAAGTCTTGTGCACCTAACCATGGAGAACAAGCCTTGTTTTTTCTTTTTCTTTCTTTTTTTTGCCATAAAACATCACAATTCTATTTTATTAGATGTCCACTAACGGTAGAAAATACAACAAAATATGCAATAGATAAATGCAGATCTAAAAGATTGACAAAAATTACATCAATTCGAAAAAAAAATTAACAAAAATTTCACTTAATTTGAAACTCCAACACATTTTCCAAAATCACACACAATACAAGGCTTTATATTTCTTAATATCAATGTTTATATGATGATTTTTTCTCAAACTTTTTAAGTATACTAAATAGGAGTATAATACTGTCATGTTAAAATATCTAAGATCGGACTTTTTCTGAAAAATTTACAACGTTGTAGCTGTTAAAGTGCAATAATACATCCTTAAAACATATTTCAATCGCCTTATGTCTACATTAAAATGGCATACTACAAACATAAATTCCACTTCAATTTGTCTTGGGAAAAATTACGGATTTCTTGCCTTTTTTTTTTTTTTTTGCACCCTTGTTGTTCATGTCCTACATTAAATGACACGTTACACACATAAATTCCGAGTGACTTTGTTTGGAAAATTGAGAATTTCTTGCTTTTTTTTGGGAACGTAAATACTAGAACATTTGTCTTTCAAATCTACTCTTGTTGCTTTTCATTTTCCTGATTAAAACATTCAATACCCAAAAAAAAAAGTGATAATTTTATTAAAAGTTCCTCAAAATTGTATAATATATTATTCATCATTCTATTCCTGACTGTTGCATGTCAAATCAACTAAAAATGAGTTGCAGTACTATACGAGTTGAAAATCCCAAGGGTCGAATGCTGCTAAGTGATTTTGAAAAAGGGGCAATTTAAAATTCTCGATAACTAGAGGACCAAACCTTAATCAGCTTCAAAATAACTAGAGGACCGGTCAAGGTGCATGTATAAACGAAAGATCAAATTGATCAGCCTCATGGCTGGTGAATGTTTCCAGAACATGAACACACTTGTAGTGTAGAAATTTCTTCTTTTACTTTTTGTCTTTCCCTCATGAAGTCCGACTACCATTTGTGGACTGACAAGTCGAATATAAGGCTACTTGTTGACTGATCAAAACATGACTTCCATGGTTTAATATGATTTGACACTTGCCAATTATTTTCCACGTAATATTTTGAAATAATTGCAGAAACCTCCCCCAAGGTTTCTGTATTTGCACTGACCTCCCCTGTGGTTTAAAAATTATACTGACCTCCCATGAGGTTACTAATCCTTTGCAAATTCAGTCCAAACGATTAAAATATTGTTTTAGGAAGTGAAATTAGAATTTTGTACCAAAATTGTCCTTTGTACTACATGTCCAATGAATGACAAAATACTACAAATCAATTAACAATTAATAAACTTTAAGGAGTATAGTTTATAGGCAAATACGCATTACCTATTTAAAGTACCGGCTCTTTATGGGTATTTTACTTTCAAACATTTAATTTAATACAAATATTTACGCTCAAATACACATTTGTATTTACTTTCAAATATTTAATTTTTGTTAAATACAAAAACTACCAATCTCTCTTCCGTAAAAATATTAATATAACACTTTTTCAATTTTAGTTGCAAATATTTATGTATTTAATATAAATTAAATGATTCAGAATAAAATATCCATAAAGAGCCAATACTTTACTCATGTAATAGATGAAAGTCATAAAGAATTAATACTTTATGGGCCATTTCCTCTTTTTAAAAAAATATTTAATTTATATTAAATAAATAACCTACCGATTTCCTTTTTGCAAAAATATTACTGTAACACTTTTTGAATTTTACTTACAAATATTGATATATTTATCATAAATTAAATGTTTGAAAGTAAAATACCCGTAAAGAGTCAGTACTTTAAATGAGTAATGCGTGTTTGCCCATAAAGAGTCGGTAACTATTTAAAGTATCGGTTCTTTACGGGAATTTTACTTTCAAACATTTAATTTAATACAAATATTGACGCTCAAATACAAATTTGTATTTACTTTCAAATAATTAATTTTTGTTAAATACAAAACCTACCAATCTCTCTTCCGTAAAAATATTAATATAACACTTTTTCAATTTTAATTACAAACATTTATGTATTTAACATAAATTAAATGATTTAGAATAAAATGCACATAAAGAGCGAATACTTTACTCATGTAATGGATGAAAGTTATAAAAAATTAATACTTTATGGGCCATTTCTTTTTTTAAAAAAAATATTTAATTTATATTAAATAAATAATCTACCGATTTCCTTTTTGCAAGAATATTACTGTAACACTTTTTGAATTTTACTTACAAACATTGATATATTTATCATAAATTAAATGTTTGGAAGTAAAATACCCGTAAAGAGCCAGTGCTTTAAATGAATAATGCGTGTTTGCCCATAAATTATACTTCTTAAAATTTATTAATTGTTAATTGATTTATAGTACTTTGTCATTCATTGGACATGTAGCACAAAGGGCAAATCTGGTACAAAATTCTAATTTCACTCCCTAAAATAATATTTTAATAGTTTGGACTAAATTTGCAAAGGATTAGTAACCTCAGGGGAGGTCAGTGTAATTTTTCAAACCACAGGAGAGGTCAGTGCAAATGTCAGAAACCTCAGGAGAGGTTTCTGCAATTATCCCTAATATTTTGGATGCACACGACTTCAATTAATTTGTGTGCTGACTGATATTAATAATATTTTAAAAACGTTGATAGAGACCACGCTTGCACTAAGGCATTGACTGATACCTCCCTTACCTTAGTTAAGAAACACACACACACCGGATATAAACTAAACCCACGACCCAACCCAAAAGGCATGCTGACTTTTGGGTTGGAGCCGAGGAGCTTATATCCAACACACACATCTCTCTTTCTATCGATGTGGGATAGAACACTGAGGGAAAGGGGACGGGGATGGCTTAGAGCCTTAAGGAAGAACCCACACCACACACCTACACACCTCGCCTTTTGTTGTATTCCTCCCTTACCTTAGTTAAGAAACACACACACACCGGATATAAACTAAACCCACGACCCAACCCAAAAGGCATTGACTGATACCTCAATTGCTAATTTGCTGTGTAAACCCTACGTCATACAAGAATAATCCGTTCTGGGATGCTTAATTTTGTGGGAAAATCATTCAAAAAATGTCTCTCATATTTTATAAAATAACTTTTTTGGTCTCTCACTTTTAAAAGTGTAATTTTATGCCCCTTACAAATTCACATTAGTTAAATTTAGTCCCTACCTAGGTTTTCAATTAGTTTTTTTGTCGAAATCTACTACGTGTCTTGCATGTGACCATTTTTTAAGGGTAAAATTATTAAATCCAATTTTACATAATTGGATTCATAGTCCCTCATATTTCACAAAATACATTTTTTCGTTCCTCACATTTCACAAAATAAATGTTTTCATCCTTCACATTTTTCAAAATTAATTTTTTCATCTGTTATTGATCATGTGTGCAAATAGTTTTTTTAATTCATATATATATATATATTTGATTTCACCTGATCACTACAAATAGTATGTAATATATCTCTATTTAATTGTGAAATCAAATAGAGATCTACTACATGCTATTTGCACTGCTCCGGTGAAATCAAATAGGGTGAAATCAATAGATATATCAATTGATATAAAAAATTGTTAGTTTTTTATTCATATTCATTTTCTTTTACTCAAAAATTGAAAATAAGGAAGACATTCAATCTTAAATATTATGGAATGTTTATATCTAATTAAATTTGGATAGAAAAAATAAACAAAGGAAAAGTATGATAAAAAGAAGAAAGTGATTGACACTTTCAAATTTTAAGACAATCACAAAGAAGACAATCACAGGGTAAGTGATTCAACTGTTGGTTTTAAAAGTGGCAAATAGAAATTTCAAATTTAAACTGTAATTTGTTAGCACGACTATAGAATTTGAGTTAAAACCATTAATTAGATAGTATTATTATATAACTCAATAAATAAATTATAACCAAAAGAAAAAAGTCACAATTATTGAATAGATTCACATGGTAAAATCATATAGATATATACATGGGTTTAAAATAAAATTGTTAGTTTTAAACTTCTGTACATTTCTATTGAATAACATATGTATAACTACAATTAACCTGTTTAGGTGAAATCAAATAGAAATATATTACATGTTATTCGTACTGTTCAGATGAAATCAAATAGATATATGTATGGGTTTAAGGAAAAAAAAAAGCTATTCGTACACATGATCAATAAGAGATGAAAAAATTCATTTTGAAAAATGTAAGGGATGAAAAAATTATTTTGTGAAATATGAGGGACTATAAATTGGATTATGTAAAATTTGATTTAGCAATTTTGCTCTTAAAAAATGATCACATGCAAGGCACGTGGTAGATTCCGATAAAAAACTAGTCGAAAACCTATATAGGAACCAAATTTGATCAATATGAATTTGTAAAGGACGTAAAATTACATTTTTAAAAGTGAGGACAAAAAAAGTCATTTTATAAAATGTGAGGGACGTTTTGAACGATTGTTCCTACTTTTGCATTTAAAATTACTATTTCACTGACCTCTCTTCCAATTTTAAAAATTACACTAACCTCATTTAAAATTTATTATCTTGTAACATTTAGATCCAACAAACAATTTAAAAGTGATATTAGGAGGGAGAAGATAATACGATTTTACCATTATCCCTTATCTACTAAATTATTTAATTAATCTAATACCAACCCAAATATTAAAGAAAATACTAAAATTTGCTGTTTATCATTAGGGATTAAATCACATATGACATCAAAAATTGTATATCATCTATATATTTCTCTTACTATAGGATCCATTGCTATTTTTAGTTACATACCCATTGTCAAACATGATCAATAATAAATAATTAAAAAATTTATAATAAGAAAAGTACAAAGAATGAACTTTAATACCATAAAAATCTCAGTAACTAATTTTAATATGGTGATAAGAGTATTTATGATGTTAAAATTTGTTCTCTGTAATATTTTGGTTGCAAATATTTTTGATTATTGATTGGGGCTAAATGTTACGAGATAATTAACCTCAAAGGAGGTTAGTGTAATTTTCAAAACTTGAAGGGTGGCTAGTAAAATAGCCAGAAACATTAGGGGAGGCTTATGAAATTATCCCTTAATAGTTTGGTCAGTTGATTGGAAGGGGTTCAATGAAGTTGGACCGAACATGGTCTCGAGTCTCACGATCTTGGACGCCAAATCCATCTCCGTGTTGATACATAAAATGTGCTACTCTTGCTGCATTTGTGATATATTTGGCTGGTTCTTGGAGAAATGGAGGACACGAAATACAGTATCCATTAATCCCTTTCCAGGCCTTCACCATTAGGCTTCTGATATGCTCCCTTGCCACTGCTTCTGAAACGTTTGCTTCTCTCATGTAACATAAGATTGATGAAGCAGCGTCTCCTCTCTCTAGTTCCGCCTATATCATTAGGACAATTAATTATCAATTAATACCAACATTTGTCAATTATGATGAACACAAAAAACAAAATTAAGAGATTAAAGAAATATATGATTTGCTGTACTAAGTAAATTAAAATCTGACATTAGCTGACAATAACAAGTTATGAAAACCATAACCCAAGTAATTATGTACCGCAGATGTTCCCTGATCATTGCAAAGCCGGATTACGAGTGAGGAATGGTGGATAATCTGCTGACAATCTTTAAGATATTCTGCAACATTTTGTGTCTTCCTATCCGCTACACCCAGGATTGCAAGCACAGAAAGCAGAGGCCCAGATGAAGATATCCAACCATTGTTAAGATACTCTTCAAGTGATGGCGTGTAACCCTTGTTGTACCACTTAGCTTCCACGAGCAAGGATTTCAGAAAATCTGTCCACTGGAAAAATGGGGAAAAAGAAACTTAAATAAATACCGTTGATACATGAAAGCTCACCAAAAAACACTTTCAAAAACTGATTTGGAGTAAATTTGATCAGATAGCTAATTACCGTTTTCTGTAGATATGGTAAAACTGATGTCCAACCATTTTCTTGCTCGATTTCAGCTGCCATTTCATTTGTAGTATTTAGCAATGTCCAGAAACATATCTGTATGCCTTCAGGTAGCTCTTTAATCTCCTCAGGGCTCCACCTAATTAAGACAATTCAAGTTATAGATCCTATGATTTGTCACGTACAACTTTATTTGTTGCCAGTAAGTACAACGGTTGACAAACAGGATTATAGTTATTTGCAAACCTCTCAACCGCATTGGTGAAGATTTCTAGTTCATCCAGGGTACCATAAACGTCATAAACATCATCTGTTATTAGAATCAAATTAATGACTTTGCTCAGCCATTTTCTTAGACTTGCTTGTTTAGGCTCAGGAGCTGTTCCCGCAGCATACAGAAAACTTTCAACCACTCGGTCCCTCGAAAAGCTCAGCCTTTCCTTGATTCCAAGATTCATCCACCACCTAAACGAAGAAATTAAAGGCTTAACAATTACCATTTGACAATTAGGATTCCCGTTAGTTGCATCTTCCTTTTTTTTTTTTCACTGCATGGTAAGAAGAACAAAGTGTAATAATCCTGAATAACTGAAGGCTAGAACGTAAAATTATCAGAACTCAACGGACTTTTTTCTTTAATTTGAAAAAGGAATCAGTTCAAACAATAAGCTAGAACAAATTGGATTTTTAATCTCGAGGTTAGTGTCCTTTCATTTGCCCTCCAAGATATTTTCTTTATTGTTATTCATTACCTTGAAACCTCCTTGAGATCTTCTTGGTGTGAAGATTGAAATTGAGCTTTGCTAACTCGATCAATTTAGACTTTGTTGATCCATGATTTTTTTCATGTGCCTGGACATGTTTCTTCACATTGTACCATTCCACTCTCCATTGCATTGGAAGACTTGTAGCTTCAAACACTTGTTTGGCAAGCATGTTATCCGACGAGGCCCCAAAACCACTAAGATTTTCGATGGAGAATAATCCTGCCTCAGTCAAAAGATCTTCTCCTTCTCCACCTAGATTTGATGCTTGAAGAAGCTCAAGCAACCCTTTGATGCTTACTTTCGGGCTAGGGATGAATTTATCAGCTCCATCCACAAAATCTAGGAACATATCTGAAATCCATCCAAATTGAAAGTGAGAGGAAAAAAAGTAAATTCTTTAGGCTGTGTTTTGATTGAGGGATTCGATGAAGGATTTGAAATCCTTTTAAATATCTCTAATCATTTAAATTATTTATGAGGTATTTAAATTTGTAAATCATCAATTATGTTAGTATTTAAAATATATTCTAATATTTGGTGAATTACAAATCCAAATACATGTTAAATAATTCAAGCAACTAGAGCGATTTTAATGGATTTGAAATCTTTCATCTAATTCTTCAATTCAAACGAAGCTTAAAGCGTTTCCTTCAATTGAAGTGTTACCCCTCCAAGACATATTGAATTACGTAGATTAAACGATTCAGAAGTCAATTTTTTTCTTCCATAGTTTGCTTTTCACATTCAATCAACTTTTGCCTGCTTTTGAGCACTCATAAATACTTTATATTTACAAGGAACTCTCTCAAGTAGTTTTTCATGTACGTACCTTGTGAAGCATGATAACCGTAATGCCTAAGAAGCCTAAAGCATAGTGCGGTAGCGTAAACGTCTCCTTTTAAAACAGAGCTGTTGTTCCTCAAGGCTATGGCATCTAGAGCTTCTGTGATCTCCTCCATGAAGTATTTGTCGAGACCCAATTTTGATATGCTGTCTATAAGCTCCAGCTTAGACAATGTGTCACTAGCTTCCACAAACATGCATTTGACATCCTCTTTTAGTGTCTCGGCTCTAGTTTTGTATTTCTTTTCCTGAAAAGAGAAAAACAATTTCAAGTAGAATGGAAGTATTGTAGCTATGGTGCAACCACCTTATCACGTGGTTAACTAATAGTTACTATATGCCAACTAACTATATAAAGTCCTTTTATTTATTTATTAATCACACGTACAAGAAATGAAGTTAATTACTAAAAGCACTCCTAATTTTAGCCATTGGTTCATCCGGAGAAAATATCACTAGTCGCCATAAATTGGGAGGACTCTAATCACCATGATAAAAAATGTGACGAGGTTCAATATAAAGAATTTAAAAAAAAGAGGATGATAATTTAATAGGTCACTCTAGGTAGCATGGATATTTCCATTCTTGTGGATTGGAGCTTAGCTATCACATGCGTCTGTTGATTACATGCATGGCAATCAAGAACCAGAGTTCTTACCGAAAATTGGCTAGTGAGAGATTGAAGGAGTTCATGTTTCCATATGTTTGGCTTGTAGTTGGCTGTTCTCCTTTGAACACTTTGATCTATCTTGTCACTACTAGTTCCTGCCTTCGCTTTTGGGCTCGACAAAGGTTGCAATTCAACACTAGTCAGGGAAGAAGTAGAAGAAGAAAAGATCAGCATATGGTGATTGAAGGATCCTATCCTAGAGTTCATGCCTATGGTTGTTGAAGGATACATGGAGGAAAAACAAGAAGAAGGGATATACAATGCCGAGTGTTTAAAGATGGTTAGGCCTCTTCTTTGAACTCCATTATTTATAGTGGAAGCGGGCTGAAATTTCTCTATAAACTAAACTACTGGAATAAAGAATTCATCAAAAACGTGTTCCAATTTGATAGAAAAAGCGCAGAAATGCGCACGATAGTTGTGAACAACAAAGAAACTGTTATCTAAATGTATTTTAGATAAATAGTTGTAGATGCTTAAATGACGAATTAACCTCTGATTATTTGAGAAAGAGTTGGATTGGGGATCATAAGTAAGAGGAGACCTGTTTCATCGGTCGATAATCGGTATAAGAATGGCATATGATAAACGTTGCTTTCGTAGCTATGAGAGTGAAAGCTGCTCAGAAAGGTCTTAATCCTAGAACCAATAATCGAAAAGGTCGATCAACATTATCACATGGATACAGTTGTTCTTCTGATATTAACTGGGAAAAGAACGACAAAGGAGGTGATTCCGAGTTTTATATCTACTTTATGTTCTGGAGTTGATTTTTGAAAAAAAAAAAGAAGAAAAAATTGGAAGTGGAAAACTTGTCTACGAATACACAAATAAAACAGAAGCAAATTTGGATTTGTAGGCATATCAAGATGTAATTGTAGAAAATAAAAATCCGTTTGGATTGATATTTTTAAGAATTTTTATATAAATTTTTTGATGAAAAATTGCAATCTAAAGGAGACATAACGTTTTCAGAAACAATGTCGTTTCAAATGTCTAATGATTACTTTGGCTGGAATGCTGTTGCGTGAGCACTTAATTACTAACATTTAACCTGTGATTATGACTAGTACAATGTACTTAAATAAATAAAAATGACATTTGCCGACACCTAATTAAAAAGGCTTAGGGTTTATTTCTACTGAAACGAGCAAGTTTAGTGCCTAGGTTGCCCGGCATAAAAACAATGCCTAGACATAGGGTATCCATTGCAACGGATCTTCTGTCCACACTCTGTGCCACTCTCCGTGCCACTTTTTATTATATTGCTATTTCTCCTACATAAACATCATGTTTTAGTTCTTTTTTATTTTCTTAAAATTCAATAACTATTAATTGAGTAAAAAAATAAATATAGCAGTTTCAAAAAGCAATATATAATAGAAAATTTAAAAATATAGCAGAAAATTTATTAAAAAATCTCATTTTTTATGCATTTTGATTTTTTGAATTTGTTAAATTTTGTGTAGTACTCAATTAATAGTTATTGGATATTAAGGAAACAAAAAAAGGAACTAAAATATGATGTTTACGTAGAAGAAATAATAATATAATAAAAAATTAGACAAAGAGTAGCACAGAATGTGAGACAGAAGATCCGTTGCGGTTTCTATACTGGTTGGGTTGGCAAATTTAACCGTCACACGTCTGTAATGGTAATAGCGGTACAGGATTGAGATTGGAGACATTTTCAGAAGCCGCAAATCGTGGGGTGGTCCCTCTCCTTTTCACTTTTCAGAAGCCGCAAACCAAATGCACTCACCCCAGCCCACAGATAAACGAGACAAATGATGAAATCGTGCCCCGTCAATCGCCATTAAAATCTCTATATGAGATCCATCGCATGTAGCAACGAAAAAAACATGGTAAAGGGAACCCACAAGATTGATTTCGATTGTGATGGAAGTACAAACTTGGGCAAATTACACTTTTATCTCCCTTTGATTTAGTATTTTTCTACATAACTCCTGTATGATTTCAAAAACTATACATAATTTTCTTATGATTTGAATTAGAGTGTTAAAATGACGAAAATGATCATTTGTCACAGAGTCATCTAAAATGTCAAAAATACTCTTATGTAAAGTTGAAAATTATTTATTAACTAAGGGAGGTTACGTGTATATTTTAAAAATCATAAGGGGGTAATATGATAAAACATTAAATATAACATAAAATCATACGGGATTAGTGTGTCACGTATTCATAAGATTAATTTCGATATTTTTAAAGGTTCGTTACGAATGATCTTTTCCGTCACTTTAACACTTTAATCCAAATCATAAGAGAGTTTTGTATAACTTTTGAAACTATAGGAGGATTATGTGAAAAATCGCTAAATCACGGGATAAAGTGTAATTTACCCTACAAACTTTCAAGTTTATGACCCGCCGTACGCGGATTAGGACTCTCTTCATTTGGAATGAAATTTGGGGCTCAATTCATCATCTTGACTCTTGATGGTTATCTTCAAGAATTCCTATGAAGATTGAAGTTTACTCACAGCACCGGCCAGAAAGCTACATGTACAGTGTAGTATATCAAGTAGAACTCTACCAAAGTATATATCTTAAGACAAAAACAATTGCCCATGAGTAAAACACTTACAAGTAATTCCGTAATCCATATTAAGACTCCACTTTGCTCTTGATTTTGGAACCCCACACCAAGAGACACGTCGCATCTCATCAACCATGTTATTGCGAAGATAATATCCTACACAGTGGAAGCAGATTATAATCTATCCTACTATAAATAGAGATGCGTCCCAGTTTTGGTGCTGTATATGATTCTGAAACTTGCACGAACTGACTAATTTCGCTGGCAGACGATCATTTGATTCATTCCACAAATAAGTTAAAAAGTTTTGGCAGTAAAAATGGCCAACCATCTGCTGTAGAGGTGGTGCTTGTGGTTAATTAGTGGCTCTAGTGGCGGGGGTTGTAGAGACCAAGGATAAGAACTTCATGATCATTACAAGCTTCAGTGGATGTCAATTTAATCCCTAATTCAATCCTCTGCCCGTTGAAGATACCACCACTTGGAAATGATAATGTAATTGCCCGCCTCCAGAACATTAGTCTCATTTCCCTACAAGGAAGAATCGTGCAAAGACTGTAACTTGCCCAAAAAAACGAGTTACAGAGAGTTCTTGTCATGGATTTTGTTAAATATGGGCACACATTACAAAGATTTACTTTCTAAAATTATTACAATTTTTTTTTCAACACAGGGCATCCGGATCTTCGACCCAACTAATCTTTTACGATCCGAGAGGAGAGGCCCATTCATCTCGAATACGTTAATCCTGGGACTCAGATTCTTGGTGGCCATATTTTAAATAGGAGCAACACACCACACGAGCTGCCCGGGTTGGGCTTCTAAAATTATTGCATACTTGAACAAAAATCATCTATTGGATGACACCTAAATTAGTTTTGGAATCAGTTCTTCAATGACCAAAAAGTGCAGGAAGAAATCGCGCCTTAACCCTTCTGTCCTGCGAGATCCATCAACACTAAATGCAACAACAAAAGTAACGGCGCAGTTTCGGGTTGATGAAGGGGACAGTGAAACGCCATGCCGTTGCAGTGTTGCACTCGACTATAATGGACTTCAGACTTTCAAGTTTATGACCCGCCATTATGGTGACGGGATTCTTTTCATTTAGAATAAACTAGTTAATTTGGAAGCATGCAATATATGTTGACATGACTCTTACTAGCTATTTGCATTTCAAAAATGAATAAGCTGAATGAAAAATAATAATAAATCTACATGTTTATATCTGTAAAGGAAGATTGGATTAGATGTTAAGATAAGAAAAATTATAAATATAAGATCTCGAATTCAAAACTTCCCACTTAAAAAAGAAAAATAGAACATTGTTCATATTTGCTTCTGCGGTTTTACCTTAGCCATGATCATGGTGAGGGTACTTCTTTTTGAGACTTCTTCCAACTTTGTAATTTAACTTTTAGACCTTATTTGTTTCTTCATGGGCTCAAGGCATTATCAATGAGCCTAACAAACAATATTCGACACCACCTTCAATAAATGATATTGAAATGTCACCTAACTATTGTCTTTATTTTGTAATCATGTAGGCGATGGAATTTTGATTCGATTTTATCGCGAACAAACCAAACCTAGTACAATTGAACAAGACAAAGTGTCTACGCAAACATAGCGGTCCAATTCCTTGGAATTATATCGGACGTGCAATGGCAAACATCACACCATATATAGCATCTATTGGTAGTGGTACCCAACAAATGTGGCGAAAGTGATGCATGAAGTTTCAAAAACCATAGAAACAATTGAAAGAATCGTGCCTCACCAGCTCGTGTCTAAACACGATCCATCGCCTAGCAACAACAAAAATTGGTACGGTTTCCGGTTGAGAAAGCGAACTATGCTATACAAGTAGATTGTGATGGACTATATATTTTCAAGTTGAGCAAATTATTCGGATGGCCACTAAACTTTTGAAATCGTCAAATTTTGGCCACTCAACTATTAAAAGTCTAGTTTTGGTCACTAAAATGTATAAAGTTAAGGTTCCAGGCCATTCTGTTAAATTTAATCGTTAAGTTTGCTGATCCGTTTATTCGCACGATTTCCAAGACAAAAGAAGGGGTTAATTTATGAAATTCAACATGCATCTGATCATTTACATCGAATGTTCATGATGAGTTAGCATGGATGGTGTTAAAATTCTTCATTTTCTTTGGCGTTGTAAAAGATCTTATGAATTAAATCTGGAGCAACGCTAATCTTGGCATGAGCATAACCGTATAATGTCACAAACGGGCAGAGCGGGTTGAAGGTAAATATGATAGCAGAAGAAAATAATATTAAATAAAGCACATTAAATGTAAAATAAAAATCCAATAGATGACAATCAGGAAAATGATATTTTTAATGATAAAAAAACAGAGCATAAAGTAAAATGTGAAAATTAGACTCTATATCTTTCTATATAGTATAGTGTTACCTTAGTTGCATGCTATTTTAAATTTATAGTAACTAAGGAAACTAAGAATTGATTTCTTATAGGACACTTGCTTAAAAGAAAAGAAAAATTAATGTTTCCTTAATTATATACTAATGGTATACTTTTATAAGGAAACTAATTGTTAATTTGGTATAAGACGCCTTTGTAAAAAAGAAAAAAAGAAATCAAAGAAAAGAAACAAAAGATCTACTAAGAATCATACTTGGGTGGGCCAAGGTGATATAATTTTAGTCAACAACTAATTCTACTATCGAGGATTTTAAGATTATAGAAACTGTTTTGAGTGGGGAGGGGATCGGTGCTCCTCCCCGCCCCTCCCTGTGTCCATCATTGAATATGACCTCTTGAACCTAGGATAGGATTAAAAACCATCAGTTGATAATGCAATTATGACCTTTGAACAAAAACTATTATTAATGTTATAATAGACTCTAAATATGCCCTCTGATAGGTTAAATACTTCTCTTGCTATTATATATTGTCAACTGTAATTTATAGTTTGAGGGTAGGATGATACAATACAATTTGTAACTAATGGAAATGGCACACCCTATGTGTGTCTCAATCTAGAAGGAAAATTGTTTAAAAGAAAAATTATTAAATTTTTTAGTAGTTGCTGGAGGGTTAGTTGTTTTGAGAAATATGGACAAAAGAGTTGTATTTTTCCTTTTCATTTCTTTTTGGACAGGAAGTTGCTGGCGGTAATTACTTTATTGGAAGTTATATATGCTAGGCTAGAAAAATGAGGGTGTGTTTATGCATTTGTGTATGTTTATTTTAGAGATATGACAGTATCATTTTATTCTTTTTTTGGAGGGTAACATAAAGAAATTCTCAAAAAATGACACAAAAAGTTTACACTAACCCCTCCCCTCTCCCTTTATATATATAGTATAGATAGTTGTAAATTATTAAATAATCTCGAACGGGCTTTGTATGTTGAAGGTAATTATGTACTTCATCAAAATACGAATTTCGTTAATGCCAACATCATGACTCTTCACCAAATAAAGGATCCGGATCCAATTTTCTAGTGTTTTTCATTGGGGATCAACGGCCCTCATACACTTGTCTTCGGCAATTGACGGTGAATGAGTCTGCACTGGATACTCTCCCCTATAGACGGTTGATGTATGGAAACAAACATGATGGAACATCCATTAATTTTTTTTTTTTTGTCGATACGATAGTTTCCTACACCATGTGGAGGGGAGGGCCTGAAGAGGTTCTAAAGTAACTCGGAGGGGACTGAACTACCATCGGATTAGACGAGTGCACTACACACCCCCCCTGAATTTTTTAACCAAGACCACATTTAATTTTGACAAATTCGTGGGAGGCAAGGTTTGACCACCAAGCCTCAATGCATTGGTGGTGATGGAACATCCATTAATTGATAAAGCAACTGACACTTACAACACCTGACCCTACTAAAAAAAATTACGCCTTCTTTTTTTGTTAGCAACGATACATTTGTATAACCTACTCTATCCTAATTTAGGGGGAGGAGGAGTTTAAGGAGGCTATAGTAGGGGGCTAGTGGGTATACAGACCCAACTAAACCAAGAAAGTGCTCTGGCACAACTCTTAGATTTTTTTTCGCTGCAGGTGAGATTTGAACCCCACTTACAGCCCAAGGAAGGACTTAAGCCCCTCCCTGGTGGCCACTAAGCCATTGCCCTAGTGGTTTAAAAAAAATTACGTCATTCAGGACTGATAGCTTATGGTTCAAAACAAGCACGTGTATTTCTAACAAGGGCCAGATGAATTGTCATTCAGGATACTCTTCAAGTGTCGGCCTGCAGGAAGAGACGATTTCAAACCCTCTCTTACATGAGAGCTTCGCCTCCTCTTCAGTGGGAGCAGGAAAACTCTTGAGAACACCCAAACCCAACCCTCTTAGATCCCGTCTCTATAGCCCTTCAGTAGTTTACCCAAGATCTTTCAAATCTTCTCGTCATCTTTCCTTGATTTTGAAAGGAAAAAAAAAACAAATTTTCTCTCTCTGAAAATATCTTAAAATCTCTGCTTTAATTTTATAACTTCCTTTCATCTAGGTTCTGAGATTTGGGGGTACAAGCCTAACTCACATTTCTTGATTTTATTTCTCTTGCGCAGGTTGGTACGTAGCAAGTCATCGAGTGAAGAGTCTGGAATACCATTGAATATCGCAAAATCATGGCTGATGAACTTGTGGAAGTGTTTGACAGATTTGATCTATCCAACAAAGAAAGTTCAGGAATTAGCTTGGATGGAGTGGATGAGGATATAGGTAAGGAAGAATGCAAGAAAAGTCTTTTTGGAAGAGTGATGGGGGAAAGAATCACCAACTTCACAGGAGTGAAGAACTTTGTCAACAAAGTGTGGGGTTATCCAAAGAACATGGTAGCGGTCGAACTTGGAGCAAATCTGTTTCAATTTAACTTCTTCGATGGGATGGATATGGAAAGGGTTCTGAGTGGAAGACCGTACACAATTGACAACCAACTCTAAACATCAAGCCGTGGGTGGAAGGCATAGACCGCCAGTGGGAGGCATTCCAAAAAGCTCACATCTGGGTTCAACTATGGAACCTGCCAGTACATTGGATCACCAAGGAAATAGGGGTAAAGATTGGTGGTATCTTTGAAGAGGTGGAGGACATCATCATCCCGATGGGGGGCAGCAAAGAAGGGAGACATATAAAACTGAAAGTGGTGTTTAATACAGGCCAGCCACTGTTAAGAGGAACGGTGGTGAAATTAGGTGGCCAGAGCATCTGGGTGGAATTCAGGTACGAAAAGTGCCCGGATTTCTGCTATGGATGCGGAGTAATTGGGCACAGTGACAAATCATGTAGGCACAAGTCAGGGACAATTAGGAGCAGTTCCAAACCTCAATTTGGTCCTTGGATGAGAGCTCAAGCCAAGGGTGCATCACCTAAAAAGAGAACAGAACACAGATCAGAGTTCCCTAGAGATCCAAAGGAACCGATGAATGCGGTTGCACAGAAATTACTGTTCGAAGGAGAATACTTAGTTAACCAGGCAAGAGGTCTGGATTCCAGTAGAACTGCCATTGACGGACTGAAGATTGCCAGGAATGAGAGGGAAGATGACTTAGTCTTGTCAGGCAATGAGCGGGATCAGAAAACCCGCGATCAAAATTCAAACTTGGGCGGGGGGGAAAAAAAGGTGCGCAAGGCCATTTCTGAAAACCCAATAGAACTGGAAGGAGGCAAGTGGGCCCAAGGGGAAGTCAAAAGTAATATAAGCCCAAATTGTAAATTGACTCCAACAAGCCCCCGGTATAAACAGGACTGCAAACAGGACATGAAGGATAAGATGGACATTTCGTTTGAAACTAACAAGGGAGGAGGAAACACCACCGATGTCGGGCATTCTATCGGAGATCAGTCAGCTGCAATCCAAAGTGCAAACAGCATAATCCCAGCAGGAAGGGCGATGGGAAATAAAGGGAGGAGGCAGATTAAGGTAGCCAGGAAAGATGGCAAAGGGCAACAAGGTCAGCTATGCAGGTTCCCTCTTTCAGAAATGGACATGAACGTTGACACTACAACTGTAGCTGCAAAGAGGAGATCACCAGAGGAGGAGGAGGAGGAAGCCAACCATATGCAAATTGATGGGGGCTTGGCAAAGAGAACCAGACGGACGCAAGGATACGAACGGGTACCAAATACTGAGGTCATGGAGGCCAGCCTTAATTGGTCTCCCGAGTCCACATGATAGTTGCGGCGTGGAATTGTCGAGGGGCAGGGAGCTCCTTGACTATTCCCTGTCTTAAGGAGGTAATTCACCTTCACTCCCCTAACATTATTTTTTTATGTGAAACAAAAAATCAAAAAAAGTTTTTGAACGGTTTTAAAAGGAAAATTGGGTATGAGGAAATGGCCTTAGTAGAACCTGTTGGCAAAGCTGGTGGGCTTGCTGTTTTTTGGAAAAACACCACAAAGGTTTTGAATGTTTTATCTACCCCTTTTACCATTGAACTCCTGGTGAAGGATGATAATGAACCTGATAACTGGTGGTGCATCTTTGTTTATGCTAGCACTGACGATAAAATTCGGAAAAAGCAATGGGATTGTTTGTGTAGTAGGAACACTTTTTGGGGTAAAAACAAAATTTTAATGGGCGATTTTAATGATATTATTTCCAATGATGAAAAATGGGGGGGGCAGAATACGACCTAATTGGACCTTCTCTGATTTCAAAGCCTTCATCAATAAAAATGAGCTCCTGGATGTTGGGTTTGAGGGTCTACCTTGGACTTGGAGTAACCTGTGGGAGGGTGAGGGCGAAATTAAACAGAGATTGGACAGAGCTCTTGCAAGTGCTGATTGGTGTGAGGTTTTTAAAGATGCAAGAGTAACTCATATTGAGGTTGAAGCCTCTGATCACAACATCATCCTGCTGGAGACAGAACCTAGAATTAGGAAGCCAAAAAGGAGATTTCACTTTGATCCCAGATGGCTACAATTTAGGGAAGTAGAAGGCTTAATCCAAGAGGCGTGGGGCAAAAATCAAGTGGGGTCCAGAGGTATGCGAATCAGCAGGAAGATAAAGCAATGTAGGATGTCCCTCTCAGCTTGGAGCAGAACGTTGAGGTTAAATAGCAGGATAGAAATCAAAAAGATCAAAGAAGAGATTCAAGCTTTGAGGACCAGACATGGTAGTGATAATAAAGAAACCATTAGGATGCTTAGGAAACAATTGTCTGATGCCTACAAGCAAGAGGAACTTTATTGGAACCAAAGGGCAATAATCAATTGGCTTCAAAATGGGGACAAGAACACAGCCTATTTTCATGCTGTCGTGAAGGGTAGAAGGAAAAGGAACAGAATTTCCAGACTGGAGAAGGAACAGGGAGGATGGTGTGCAACTGAGGATGAGATTGGGGAGGAAATTGCTCAATTTTACAGCAAGTTGTTCACATCCTCGAAGCCATCAGAATTTGATGAGATATTAAATGGTATTCCTAAGACTATCACTGAGCAGATGAACCTGCAACTTACCAGACCTGTCACTGAGAAGGAAATCAGGAGTGCTGTGTTCTCCATGCACTCCAACAAATCTCCTGGGCCAGACGGTATGTCTCCAATTTTCTTTCAAAGATATTGGGATATTATTAAAATAGATGTAGTGAATGTTATTCGAAGCTTTTTTCACACTGGTGGCCTTCCGAAAGCTATCAATGAGACCCTAGTCACCCTTATTCCTAAAATAGACAACCCCCTCAACCTGGTTCACTTTAGGCCTATTAGTCTGTGTAATGTTTTTTACAAAATCATCTCTAAGGTTTTGGTGAACAGACTCAAACCTTGTCTTAACTCCTGCATTAGTTACTCCCAAGCTGCTTTTGTCCCAAATAGGCAAATCCTGGACAATGTCATGGTAGCACATGAATACATGCACTGGCTGAAGTCAAAAAGAGAGGGGAAAGAGGGGTACATGGCCATTAAACTTGATCTCTCCAAAGCATATGATAGAGTAGAATGGAATTTTCTTTATGCCATACTTTGTAAGATGGGGTTTGCCCCTCTGTGGATTAGATGGATGCATGGTTGTCTGTCCTCGGTGTCTTACTCCTTTAACGTTAATGGTGTTAAGAGAGGGTATGTTAGGCCTTCGAGAGGGATTAGGCAGGGAGATCCCCTATCTCCGTATCTTTTTTTGTTTTGTGCTGAAGGGCTCTCTAACCTTCTTAACAAAGCTGTGCGTAACAAACAAATCACAGGAGTCAAGATTGCAAGACAAGGCCCCAAAGTTTCTCATCTCTTTTTTGCTGACGACTCACTTATCTTTTGTAAAGCTAATGGTGATGAAGCAGGAAATATAAAAGAAATACTTGAGGCCTATGGGAAAGCATCAGGGCAACAAATCAACATCAACAAGTCTGCGGTCTTCTTCAGTAAAAATACAGGCAGCAGAGAGAAAGAGGAGGTTTTACAAAGGTTAGGTGGAATCCAACATGTTACACAAGGGAAGTATCTGGGGTTACCCTTAGTTGTGGGAAGGACCAAAAACAGTGTGTTCAGGTTTATTAAAGAAAATATGATGACTAAAACCCAGAGTTGGAAAGGGAAACTCTTAAGTAATGCAGGGAAAGAGGTCTTGATAAAAGCAGTGGCTACTGCTCTCCCATCTTATGCCATGTCTGTTTTCAGATTATCCAAAAGCTTGTGTAAAGAGCTAAGTGGGTTAATGGCCAGATTCTGGTGGGGAAATGACGAAGGGGAAAAAAGGATGCATTGGAAGAAGTGGACTGATATAGCCGAGAGGAAGGAGAATGGTGGGCTTGGGTTTAGGGACCTGTTATGCTACAATGAAGCTTTGCTAGCCAAACAAGTTTGGCGAATCCTTACATGGCCCAACTTGTTAGTTAGCAAAGTCATGAAAAGCAGGTACTTCCCTAACTCAAATATCTTTGAGTCTAAGGTAAAGGCTGGGGC